>NC_041382.1:446287208-446328011 GCF_002162155.2 Triticum dicoccoides
CACACACACAAACTAAGACTCCATCTCTCTGTATCCTCTCTCTCTCTCCTGTCTCTCTCTCTCTCACACACACACACACCACACACACACTAAGACTCCATCTCACACACACATGCTCTAGGTGGAGCATTTGTTCCTACCACCCTTCATCCACCCTTACCCGTATGATAAACAATCACCTTTATTTACTTGCATAACATGGACAAATTCCACTTTACTTTAGTAGTCAGCAAACTTATCATAGGTACCCTTATAAAAAACGAGTTGGTGGTGATGGTGTGCCTGCCATCTTGTAATACAGACCGTATGATCTATATCTGAGGATAGTAAGCAAACTATGATAATTTTACAAAAGATACCCACACCTCTCTCCACATCATTATCTCCCGCAACCTCATTGCTGCAATTAAAAAAGGAATACGTCTCTGAAAAAATATAGCATGCATGGTGGCCGCTGCCGCCTGCCGGCGCCGTCCATCACCATGCCTCCGCCCATTCCGACCACCAGTCACCACCACGCTCCACTCCTCCTTGCCTTATCTCTCATCTTTCATTTTTTTATGACATTCTCGAGATACCAGTTTTTCGATAAAATTCTTGAGATATCATTAGTTTCTACACATGGGATTACTCTTGCATGGGTCAATCACAATAGATGTTCTGTAAAAAATGCATATTGATGTTCCGTGCAATGAACGAGAATCTTGCTTGTAATCATATAACGCAAATCATGAGCAGGAAGTGACATTTTTTTGACACAACCACGTTAGCATGGCCACGTAAATCACTAGCTAAAGTAAATACCATTATACTTATATCCGGATGTCGGCCGCACCATTATCTCTGGCCGAGCGCCGGCGCGGGAGGTCTTCTGATCCCTTCATCGTTGCCTGTGGGCCGATTCGGCCTCCCGCCGCCCACCTATCCACATCCCGACAACCTTCAAGTATATCTTCGCTCGAAACCGCCTTAGCTCTACTTCCCCAGTTTGCTACATCGCTGCATGTGCATCATTTTCTACCTCTCAGCCCCTCTCGATCGGATGGTCCAACGTCACATATTTGTTTCTTCTATTGTTAGAGGTAAAGCTACTTCATGGAGTCGAATCTTGTACTCCCTCTGTCCGAAAATACTTGTCATTGAAATGGATGTATCTAGATGAGGTAAAGCTACTTCATGGAGTCGAATCTTGTACTCCCTCTGTCCGAAAATACTTGTCATTGAAATGGATGTATCTAGATGTATTTTAGTTTTTGACACATCCATTTTGATGACAAGTAATTCCGGACGGAGGGAGTACTTGGTTCAAACAAGAAATAAAGTGGGGGCGAGGGAATTTAGTATGTACATTAGACTTGGTACAAACAGGAAGGAAAGGGGGTGAAAGTAGTACAGACTGGTCATCCAACCGGTCTCTTGGTCGAAAAGGGAAATATAGGGGTAACGCTGTACACAGTGGTATGACCAGGACTAGATTTGCTATCCACACATAGGAGTAGATGGCTAGAGTGAAAAAAAATGGGACCAAACCAGATATGTTTCTTGGATGTTTGTTTCTCGGGGCAACAAATTATGAATCACCACTTTATGCCCCTGTTTACGTACATGGTGCTAGACTGCTGGTGCACCCACTATCCCATGCCCTTATACCAAATATTTAGGCTCCGTTCGGAATAAAAGGGCAGAAAACATAGGTCTTGATGAAAATAGAGGAATTGGAAAGGAATGTAGGTATAAATCTATGGAACAGTGAACTGGAGGAAACTCTCAAGAGAATGTGTTCGGATGGACTACGAAATGTACAGATTTGTTTTTTAGAGTAGCATGCTTGGCAGTATGAGATGCTATTTGTTTATTCAGTTGCACAGTTACTAGTCTTGTCCCCACCTCACGTACCACACATAGGTTGATTTTTTATTCTGGCAACACATCACAGCAACCTGTCTAACGCAAGGCAGCAAGCACCTGCCTCGGGCTTCCGCCCAAAAAATGAGCAGTGTGTGGATGTTTCTAATCCTATGGAATCAGTACTACTAGACCAGCTTTCCTATGAAACTCTATTCACCTTTCCCGTGTTCCGAACGGTTGGAAGGGAAAGAATACCGTAGGAATTGTGTTCCTGCGAAAATCCTGCATCAAACCTGTGAACCGAACGCAGCCTTAGCTATTCTGAATCTAATGTCCCTGGTAAAAATGAAGCCATGCCACTATTATAAGCCATGACAAGTTTAGCCAAATGTTTTTGCCTGTAATTGTTTTAGAATCTAACTGTTTCCTCTGTGCCTTTTTGTGCAAACAGGGATATCCAATTCACCTGGTTGCTGTTGTGACCTTTTGGTGCACTGCACAAAACTCTTGTTAAAAGAAGTGACTTTTATGCTATTTAACTGGAATGTCAGAATGGAACAGTTGGTTCATTTTGGTGGAACTGCACAAAGGGAGATCTATGTTCCAATCCTCATCATCCATATTGGCGCCATAACCTTCCTTTAGGTAAGAATGATATTTAATGCATGTGTTCATCTCTATTTTCCGACTGCCATGAGAAAATAATGTTGTTTTTTACTAGTACACTTGTACTCCCTCACTGACAAAACCAATTCTGAATTAGAAGGCCAATCATGTACTTGGTTTCACCAACTGGTGAGGAGAAAGAGAAACAAAGCATGAAGAGGAAGAAGAAGAAGAATAAACAGTGCCAAGGCGATCTTGCTGAAGCCAGAGGCCTCAGTCGAGGTCATTCAAGGGCTCCGGCAATGACTACCTTACATGTGAGACGATCCTCTAGGGAGCCCTTCCACTTCTGCTGTCTCACTTAATTAATTAGGAGTACTTAAGTACCACTAATTTATTACTACCTAATTTTCCTGTTGGAGTTAAACAAATCTTTAGTAGGACCCTATGCTGAATCATGTACGTGTGTATGTTTGTCTATGGAGGTGAATCATGTGGTGGAGCAGGGAGGGAATATTATTAGTGTCATGACATAATAGTGCTATTGTTTTGCATGTCAATTTATTGCCATTGGTTCAATGAGGCAATGTTTTGCGTATTGTCCATCATGAATTTGATGCTACTGGTTGAGTAATATGCTAATGTCTTCCTATCCTTTCTCACTAAGCTAATGAAGGTTTCACCTTGTTCCTACTTGTGCAAACAGGGATCATGTGGTGCCAATCATACATTAAATGGAACTACACAAGACAATACAGTGAATTGTATCCTAGCCAGTGCTTTAACTCTGCTGGAAGTTCTTGATAATCTTTTGATATAATCTCAGCATTGGTAAACAAGAGTGATTTCAACCATACATTTGAAGTGCACAAAAATATATACTATTGTGTGATTCCAGTGAGTGCTTTATCATCTCTTATGGGACTACATGAATAAGTTTTTTTCTCAGGTTGGTACGGGCCCAAGGCCTTCATCCATATTAGTTTGCTATCATCTCTATTTGTATCATGCTACTATCATGAGAAACTCCTTTATCTTTGCACGTTAAAGTTTTGCAACCGATGATAAATGGCAATGCTTTGAGTGTTGAGTTGAGCTAGTTAGCACTGATTAAATAAACTAATACCTCTCTTTAAGAAAGACTACTATGTTGCTAACTTTACCCATTAAGATAATGAGGGTGCTTCTATTTGTTGATGTATGTTTCATAAACTAGTCCGGTCAGTCGCTAAACTCCGCATGCTTTCTTCCTTTGCTGTCAGTCGCTTGGCTTATCTCGGCTTCCAGTCAAAGGAAATAGTAATTGATATGCTACCTCACACAGGTTGGTACTGGTCTTTATCCCGATTATTGTGCATGTCATATGTATTGGTAATTTGGTATTGTGCTACTGTTTGCCGATTTCATAAAGAAGTAATTTGAAGCCTGAACTCATGGGCAAATCATTACATCGGGTGATTTCACTAGAACTGCACAAAATGATCAGGTGGACAGGTACTTATGCTGCTGCTATGTACTCCAAAGTTCACTCAGACAAGCATCGATGTTGACAAGAAGTGCCTATATTCATTCGAGTATCAATCAACGTCAACCAATTGTCAAACTCCAGGTGTTAGGAGAGTGAACACCAAAAATATTGCTTGGTGCATAGCCCAGAAAAACACAGTCCAGTCTTTGGTCCCAACTTGTGCCTTTTGGTTTTCGGCACATATGGTAGCGAACTATATGGCATGGAGTCTAAATATTCCAGACAAGTTGGTTGACGCGTATATTCATCTGGCACTTAATCAGTCTGCACGCCAAGGATGCTCCATTTCAGTTGAACTGCACAAAAAATTTGGGTGGTTCATTTTCTCAACCGCCTCCTTTCTCGTCTTCAATGTAGAATTTTGGCGAGATACAGGACCAAGATGAGCCAGTAAACTGGTTGGATGAAAGTAGTGACAAAGTTGCTCAAACCTCCCTCGGCACGAGGCCACTATTTGAGGATAAACCTACAAGAAAAGTTCAGATTGTCTGTGCTGCCTCTTATGCACTCAAAAGTTTACTCGAACAAGAACTAATTTTAGCAAAAAGTACCTCTAATTGAACACCATTTACCAGTCTGCACCCTAGGTAATTAAAGTTCGTCCATGGATCATATTGGTTGTGATCTCAATCATTTGGATGCATAAACATACTGAACATGTGTATATCTGAATCTTTTTGTAAATTATGCATGAATATTGTCGTGTGATCTATCAATCATTTGGATGCATAGATATGCTGAGCTTCTGTATATATGAATCTTTTGAGTTGTTGATTGTGAATGCTGGCTATGGATATGAACGTGTCCTGTGAAACTAAGTTTGATATGAATGTTTACCTTTTCTGTTGTATTTGTGTGTGAACTTGTTAGTATGCCTACTGTGGGGTATAAAACGCAGGTCTCTTATAAAAGTAATGCTGTGTCCAATTTATGTTTTCCCTTCTAACCACATTATATATTTATATTATTACTATTATCATATATTTTATAGAGACTTATATATACATTATAAAAACATTCCAACATATAAAAGTAAATTTTTATACAAAGTTGGCAAGGAAAATCCTGGTTGTTTTTGACTCACAGGCAAGGAAAATCCTGGTTATTGCGTACAAAAGCATGCGAAGATTTTAAGGACCAATTTAATAATAACACGCTCATTTTTATTTTTAGAAATAACTCGCTATTTTCTTAATTATAGATATAAAAAATGTGCCTCTCTGGTTTATTCTTTGATATTAATTGCTCCTTCTAACATAACATTATACTCCCTCCGTCCGAAAATACTTGTCATCAAAATGGACAAAAAGGGATGTATCTAAAACTAAAATACATCTAGATACATCCCTTTTATCCATTTTCATGAGAAGTATTTCCGGATGGAGGGAGTATATATAACGAGCCCACCTAATACGTGTATTTCAAGGAAGTGCAAATGGGCTGGAATTTCTTAGAAAATATAAATGGGTCTGATTGACGCGAAATTATTTGTTCACCCAGCCCAGCAAATGGACTGTACATTCTAGAAAACATGGGTTAAATATATGCCACATTTTTGCAGGCTGACCTGTGGGCCAATAGGCCGAAGCCTACGCAGGGCGTTGTCAACTTGGCCAACAAATGATTGTGTCATCCACAACCATTGGATTTATATCCAACGACCGACATGCACCTTCAATCTCTCGTCTTCTTCCTCCAGCGTTGCTGGGACCGCCTGGTCCGGCCTCCGGCGGTTAGCGGCTCTGCTTAGCACGCATCGCTGCGAAGCGCTACCCCACCGCCGGCCAGGCTATCCCTCCACCCCTCAACACCTCATGTTATTCTCCACAGACTACAGCCCCCATGCTGCAATAGAACCAGTTATAACCCTTCTCCTCCTCTCAATATGCGACTCCACTGCCGCGTTTTCCCATCTCCGAGTCGTTCCCGTCCTGGGCCTCGCCGTCGTCCACCGCCTCGCTGCGTTCGATGCGGCGTGGTCAACAAACAAGAGTCATCGGAAGAGGACTTTACGTGGAGAGCCTGACGGCTGGGACCCACAAGGTCCATGGTCGCACGCAAGGAAAGTTCCTCCTTACTAAGCTGAAAAAATGTTTCCTCAACCTAATAGCTGGGACCCACCGGCTGTATCTTCGCACGGAAGGAAGTGCCTCCTTGTTTTGTGAAAAAATTATTCATCCCGTTGACAGCTGGGACCCATCAGATTTGGTGACTGACTTATGGGCCTACTAAGCGGACGTGTACGCACGGCTTTTTCAACTTAATCAACAAATGATTCTAGTAGCTGGACCGTTGGATGTTAAACCAACAGCCGTGCTCCTTCTTCAACCTCTGTTCTTGCTCCTGTCTCTCGTGGGCGGCACCACGGCTGTGCTGCCGCGCACCCGAACCAGTGAAGTTTCCCACTCCTCTCCATCTGCGACTCCACTACAGCTTAATAAATAGTAACGTCTTCGGTTTTAGCCCGGTTTTCCGTAGATTAACCAGCCAATTCTCTTCTTCTTAATTAATCGACGAGCCAATTCTTTTGCCTCCGTTTCGAAAAAAAAGTAACGTCTAACTGAGCCAGTTAGTTAGATGCATACACTTGGTGTAGTAGGATCTTTATTTAGTTTGATGCATACACTTGTTCTTTTTTGGTAGCCCTTTTGTATTGATGGTTGATGTTTGGTTTGGAAGAGAGAGTTGCGTCTTCACTCTTCTGGCCTGCTTACTGCTTCTGTTGCACCCCCAGCCCTGGCTGCTGCTGCTGTTTTCAATGTACAATTAGTAGTATATTTGGTCTATTGGTTGAATAAATGTGTTGTTAGAATGACAAACACAATGTTTTGGAAGTCGTTGCACAGTTCGATCCTTTAGTGCCCCGTACCGTACATAGCACATACTATTTATCATATGGAACACATTTTTTTGAAACTCGGAAAACATTTTCCACTTGTTGATAACATGCAGCCCACTGATGAAGGCCCAATAGAGAAGCCCATAATTAACTGGAAGGGAGGCTCTCACATGAATCCGGCCCAAGTACATGCTCATGGTCCCCTAAACATAAATAAGTAAGTAAATAAATAAAGCTGAATTCACATGCACCAGTTCTTTGGGAAAATAGGTAGCCCAGTATTTCTTTTTGAAGAATACCCAAGCTAGGCCTATTTGTTTTTTCTGAATTACTTGGCTGCAAATCTTTCAAGACGAGGAAGGATGCATTCTGGCCTGGCTTAAGAGTATGGTCAATGTCTGTTAAAAGTAATATGAAAAGGGGTTGGAAATTCCAAAAAATTTATAGCAAATGTGATATAAGTTTCTTTTTTTGTTTTTGTTCTTCACTAATATCTTATACGTATTTCATTGGATTTAACATGACATAGTACTAATTTATTTTTAAATTTGTTTTAGTATGGCTATTAATTTTTGTATTAAGAATATTTCATTCCCTAGCAAAAATTTGCGAATTTTCAAAATTTCCCACATATTTAGTTAATTTTTTGACCCTGGTACTCACCAGAAAATGGCCAGCAATTCTAAAAATGGAAAATGGGCTGCAATAAATTCCATATGAATTAGAAAATGAGTAAAAAATATAAAAATAATAACAAATGGGCTGTACACGCAACAGATTTCGATGCTGACTTGTTTACGGAAGGCTTTGTCAGTGTTAGTGTTGGATGTCCATCCAACGGCCGACGTGCATCTTCAATCTCTGATCTTCTTGCTCCAGCTGCCTAAATTAGTGCCGCGGGAGTGCCTGCTCCCTCCTCTTGTGGCCCGCTGTGATGCCGTGCAGGCTTCCTCGGCCCACCCTACTCCCTCCGCTGGCCTGGCCGCACGCAATCAACAGCCTCCTTATTACGCGAAAAAATGATTCCTCCCACTGACATCTGGGACGCACCGGTTGGGAGGCTGACCTGTGGGCCTACTAAGTTGACGCGTATGCAGGGCTTGTCAACTTAGTCGACAAATGATTCTAGCAGCAGTAACCGTTGGATTTGAATCGAACGGTCCTGCTGCTTCTTCAATCGCTGCTCTTCTTGCACCAGCCGCCCAAACCAGCGCCGGGGAGACCGCCTGATCCTGCCTCCAGTGGCCGGTTGTGCTGCCGATGAGGCCTCATCGCCCCCTACTACTCCCACCGCTAGCCAGGCCCTGCGGCGACGGCAGCCTCACACCACAGCCGAACCAGTGAACCCTCGTACTCCTCTCCGCGTGGGCATCCACTACCGCGTCTTCCCCGGCTCCGCGTCGTCCCCTTCCCAGGCCTCACCGTCGTCCACCGCCTTGGTGCTCTCGGCGCGGCGTGGTCAACGTGGTCAATGACATTCCATCGGAAGAGTACTGTACAGCCCAATTTTTTTGTGATTTGCTGGGTCCACGGCCACAGCTGGGTCCACGGCCACAGCCCAGTTTTTTGTGATTTGCCAAGTAAGTCGCTTTGTCAGGCCTGTTGGGCTGCAAATCTTTCAAGACGAGGAGAGCTTTCATTCGGTTCGCCGAGAAAATGGCCCATCAGTAATGAGAAATGCGCTGTACATTTTTAAAACACATCAAACTGGCAATTAGTTTCAAATATCTTTTTTTCATTTCGAGATTTGAAATTACATTAATTTTTAAGCGTGGAGAATTTGTTGGATTTTATATTGATATACATTTATTTTTAAAATCAGTTTGAATGTGAGTCGAAATTTCGGGATTAAAAACAGTTCGGACCGCACCGAAATATGCAAAATTTCGTATAAGTTTTTAACCGTGGCCACAGTATGGGCTATAATGCTAACAAAAAGAATATGGGCTCCAAAAAAACCTTAATAATTAGCAAATGGGCTATAAATTATTAGAAATAATGGCAGATGGGTTGTATGCTGTTTTCCACAGATTTGAGGCTTTCCTAAAAAAAGGTTGACGCATAAGCAGTGACTGTTGGATGGCCATCCAACGGCCGTCGTGCTTCTTCAATCTCTCCTCTTCCTGCTCCAGCCACTCAAACAGGCGTCGGCGGGACTACCTACTCCCTCCTCCCCGCGGCCGGCTCTGTTGCTGCGCAAGCCTCACCGCCCCAACGTACGCCCATCGCTGTCCTAGCCATCCCTCTACTCACTCACACCTGTTGTTATTCTCCGGCGACGGCAGACGAACCAGTAAACCCTCATACAGTAGTACTCCCCTCCGCATGGGTAAAAACTGTCGAGTCTTCCCTGCCTCCGTGTCGATCCTTCCTAGGCATCGCCGTCGTCCACCGCCCTGGTGGTCTCGGCGTGGCCTAGTCAACGTGGCCAACGACCGACATGCATCTGAAGTGGACTTTACATGGAGAGGCCGACAGCTGGGTCCATGGCTGCATGCAAGGAAATGCCTCCTTATTACGTGTAAAATAATGATTCCTCCACCTGACATCAGGGACCCACCGAAAGGGCCTCTGTATTTCGCAAAAAAAACGTTACCGCCGTTGACAGCTCGGACCCACCAGCTATATCTTCGCACGCAAGGAAGTGCCTCCTTATTACGCACAAAAAAAATGAATACTCCCCCTGTTAGCTGGGACCCAGTATAGTGGCAGGCTGACTTGTGGGCCTACTAAGTTGACGGGGACGGAGGGTTTTGTCAACTTAGTCAATATGCACGATTCTAGCTCCAGTGACCGTACGATGTCCATCCAATGGCTGTAGTGCTTCTTCAACCTCTGGTCTTCTTTCTCCAGCCACCCAAACCAGCGCCGGCCGTGCCTCGTGCTCCTGCCTCCTGTGGTCGGCTGCGATGCGGCGGAGGCCTCACCGCCCCCTAGTACTCCCACCGCTAGCCTCACACCGCAGTGAACCAGTGAACACTCTACTCACCCACACCCCCTGTTATTCCGCGGCGATGGCAGCCTCACACCGCAGCGAACCAGTGAACCCTCGTACTCCTCTATGCGTGGGCATCCACTGTCGCGTCTTCCCCGGCTCCGCGTCGTCCCCTTCCTAGGCCTCACCATCATCCACCGCCCTGGTTCTCTTGGCGCGGCTTAGTCAACGTGGTCAAGGAACGGCTTCCATCAGACGTAGACTGTAGGTGGAGAGGCTGACAGCTGGGTCCACGACCACAGCAAAGAAGTGCCTCCTTATTAAGTGCAAAATAATTAGACCTCCACCTGACAGCGGGGACCCATTGGACGGGCCACCGTATTTCGCCCCCCTGACTGCTGGGACCCACCAGCTACATCTTCGCACGCAAGGAAGTGCCTGATAGTCAGGACCCACCTGGTCGAAGCGTACGTAGCGTTGTCATTCTGGTCACGAACGTGTACGTACATATATACTGGTGGATGTAGAGGCGCACACGTGTCGTAGTAGAGGCGGCCAGGGTGCAAGAAATAAAATACGGCCACGTATGTGTACATACGGGCGGGGTCTCGAACTCGTACTCGCGCATACGTACGGCCAGGGCTCTTGTACATGGCTGGGTCGGAACGGAGAAACAGCTTCGTCGTCGTGTTCATGGGGAGGCAACGGAATGCATCGTGTTCATGGGGAGGCAACGGAATGCGTCGTGTTCAT
Organism: Triticum dicoccoides; assembly: GCF_002162155.2. Lineage (NCBI taxonomy): Eukaryota > Viridiplantae > Streptophyta > Magnoliopsida > Poales > Poaceae > Triticum > Triticum dicoccoides. Next base: position 446,297,718 of record NC_041382.1, read on the forward strand.
GGGGAGGCAACGGAATGCGTGGTCATGTTCATCGGGAGGGCTTGGACGGAACAGGCGATGGAAACGAGGCCTGGCGTACCGCAAAACTGAGGAAACAGCCTTGTGTTCGACCGGCCACGTTCGAAACGGGATCCTGTTCATCGGGAGGGGTATGCGTACCGCAAAACGGAGGAAACGGACCTCCTACGGCCGAAACGGGAGTCCTGTTGATCGAGAGGGGTGTGGCATACCCCAAAACGGACGAAACAGACTTGTGTTATAGCGCTACGGTCGAAACGGGGGTCCTGTTCATCGGGAGGGGTGTGGCGTACCGCGAAACGGGACTCCATGGGATATTGTTCATCTCCACGGTCGACCCCCTCCAGCCTCCACGAGCTACTGTTTATCCACCGTCGACATCCTCCAGCCTCCACCTACGACTATTCATCCACGGGCTCCTGTTCATCCAGCCTCCACCGCACGCTACTCCACCGACTACTGTTTAACCAGCCCTCTCCATGGGCTCCTGTTCAACCACCCCTCCACGGGCTACTGTTCATCCTGCCCTCCACCGTCTACTGTTCATCCTGCCCTCCATGGGGTGGTCATGTTCATCCAGCCCTCCATGGGGTCCTGTTCATCCAGCCCCAACCGGCTTGATTGATCGGGATACTGTTCATCCGGAGACAACACCACGGGGTCCTGTTCATCCACCCCCACCGGGAACTGTTCAACCAACCCCCCCTGCAACGCTCACTGTTCATCCAGAGGCAGCATCGACCGGCTTCAGTTAGCAGCAGTAGCGAAGGAATCGCTCGATCGGGTTCAGTTAACAGCCATCGATCAATCGCTCGGGTTCAGTAACGCGTAGCCTGCAGTGCAATCACTTGGGTTCAGTTAGAGCCCAACGCCTCGCTCGGGTTCAGTTAGAGCCAACGCCTTGCCCACACGCCCGTACGTGTACGAGAGAAGCACGCATCGCTCGGCCCCTGACCTCCCACCGTAACCGGGAATTCCCCGAAATTTTCCTCGCCCTCGCTTCTACCACGGTTTTTTCCATCATGGACGGCCCAAAGAATGTCATGCAGCTGCGTCTCCGGCCCGCCCAGGACGAAAAGCCCATTTTCTGTCATGATTTTTTGTCATAGAAGTAGGATCTCACCACATCTATGATGATACCGGGTTTTGTTGCAATTATCGTCATAGAAGTGTCATATGTATGACAAAAAAAATTCATTCGGCCCAAAATGTCACGGATGTGTCTTTTTTCTGTAGTGTATGCTACTGTCTATAAGCATTTTCCTAGCAGTAGAGCTTTACTCTAAAAATTGAGCTAAAGCAACTCTAATGGCATGAACACAACAATGCTTTATGTAAAAGTGGTAACCCCACTTGTGCTTAAACAATGAGTATGACCTATGATCAAATGTTCTCATTTGACTCCTAAGTCAATATACTCACATATAGATGACCTAGTCACCGCCAATTCGCTTGGTAGATGCTAGAGTGATTGTGCATGCTTTGCCACATATTTCATTTGCCACTTTATTGTGTGAGCATGTAGATTGCATATTTTTACTCATTCAAGGACATCCATTTGTAGCTTTGATTGTTTGTCTCTTTTTCTTTTGCCAAATGGATGGACAAGAATGCCTAAGAACTCCCTCTAGCTATCTATGCTTTTCTCGTCTCAAACTCTATTCATGCTAAATCACAATGTTTGATCAAGTCGGATTCGAACCACTCTGTGTGAGGAGCACTCAGAGTCCCTGATTTGTCATAGACTTAAACTTCCAAAACCTCTCTGTGCATTTTGATCTGACTGATCCATCCACTCTGTTCACACCGAGTTCACTAAGTTGATCTAGGTTTTCAATCTTGGTGCAACCGATTAGAACTTTTCGGTCACACCGAGTTGCAGTAACCCGCTTGCGATTCTGCATCTCAGTGCCACCGAGTTGTTCCACTCGGTCACATCGACAGGGTTAGGATATATATAGCAATGGGTGAGTTTTTGGAAATTTCTTCAAAACCACTCATCCTGTGCATGTCCTGCTCTGCCGCTGAGGGAGTCCTGGATTAGGGGATATCCGGACAGCCGGACTATATCCTTTGGCCGGACTCTTGGACTATGAAGATACAAGATTGAAGACTTCGTCCCGTGTACAGATGGGACTCTCCTTGGCGTGGAAGGCAAGCTTGGCGGTACGGATATGTAGATCTCCTTCCTTGTAACCGACTCTGTGTAACCCTAGCCCCCTTCGGTGTCTATATAAACTGGAGGGTTTAGTCCGTAGGACCAACAACTCACAAACATACCATAGGCTAGCTTCTAGGGTTTAGCCTCTTCGATCTCGTGGTAGATAAACTCTTGTAATACTCATATCATCAAGATCAATCAAGAAGGAGTAGGGTTTTACCTCCATCGAGAGGGCCCGAACCTGGGTAAAAACATCGTGTCCCCCGTTTCCTGTTACCATCCGCCTAGACGCACAGTTCGGGACCCCCTACCCGAGATCCGCCGGTTTTGACACCGACATTGCTGCTTTCATTGAGAGTTCCACTGTGCCGTCACTGTAAGGAAGGATACCTCGTCTCGTTGTTAAAAACAACATTACCGCCAGGGGAGCCCTGGATGCCAGCCATACTCTCAGGCTAGGCAGTTTCATCATGACCGCCCGTTCGGCTGCTGCAGCGACGATGACTTCTCGGGTCATCGGAAACAGCCTCCACATCGGCTCGGAATTTGCCGAGCAGACGGATCCAATGGATCTCTCTTCCCTAAACGAGCTCTTGGATCGCAACGCCGCCTTGGGAGTCGCTACGGACTATGATCGGATTGGGCTTAAACCCGATCAAAGGGAGATTAACTCTCCAACGGTCACCCATCATATTGCGGTGGTGGAAGAACAATGCGGCAATTCTCCCTCTATCTTGAGGACTAACTATGTCCGGATTCCTGAGCTCTCCGAGTCGGATACCCGTTTACGGGAGGACATCACCCAAGCCCTGAACCTAGAGTCAGGCAGCGGGCCAGACTTATCGGGCAACATCCCAGAATCCGAACTTCCAAGATTGGAAACTCCTCAGCCCCTGGGTCTCAGGTCGGGTAAGGGTTCGGACTCAAATCCACACAACCACCCAAACATAAACGATCTTTCCCACATCAGGCAAGAGCCCCAGGAAACAGTACATCATTATTGGGCCAGATTCCTCCGTGTGATGAACAAGGTTAAGGACTGTCGCGAGGAAGACGCGGTCTCATTTTTTTGCAATAATTGCACGGACAAGGGAATCCTTAACGCCATAAGTCGCCGTGACATATCACGCTTCGCCGACTTGGCGTCCATAGTACGAAAGCACTGTGTGATGGAAAGCGCCTGGAAAACCGAAACGAAATTTTGGGATAATCTGGCTCCAAATATACACCCAGTCCGAAGTAAAAGGGTGCACTATCATAAGACACCCGAGTTAATTACAAATAAGCAAAGACCCTCTACAGGGCGTGGAACCGTATTGGAGGGATGGCTCAATGGACCCTGCAAAATTCATAGTACAGCGGATACCATACCAACACACAGCCTTAGAGCATGTTGGGTACTCCGGCAGGTGGCCAAAAGGGGTGAGGATCTTCTCATCCCAGATGCAACAGAGCACCATCCCGTGGATAACAATATGGTATTAACAGTCTTTGAGACCTTCGCATCAAATAATAGGCGCAAGCGAACACTCCGCAGCCTTGCCGAAGTCTGCCACGTGGCAGCAATAAATCCATGGAGTGACACGACTATTACCTTCAATGCCAGTGACGAACCTAAATTCCGAACAGCCCGAGCACCAGCTGCACTGGTCCTTGGTCCAATTGTGGACGGCTTTTGACTCACCAAAGTACTCATGGACAGCGGCAATGGATTAAACCTCATCTATGAGGAAACTCTTCAAAAAATGGAAATAGACTCGAACCGCATTGAGCGAAGCAGCACAACCTTCAGAGGAATCATCCCCAATCGGGAAGCACGCTGTGCTGGGAAAATCACACTAGATGTGGTATTCGGCACGTAGGAGAACTATAGGTCCGAAGAAATTACATTCCAAGTGGCCCTGTTCAGTAGCGGATACCACACCCTTTTAGGACGAGAGACGTTCACGATCTTCCAAGCCATACCCCATTACGGGTACATGAAGCTCAAAATGCCCGGGCCCAACGGAATCATCACTCTCGCTAGTGATCCGGACACAACACTCCGCGCCGAAAACAAAACAGCCGCATTGGCCCTCGAGGCATTATCCGAAGCCCTTGGGGCCGAGAATTAACTACGCTGCGCTCCACAGTGGACAGGGACGACGTGATACTTGACAAGAGATCCAAGTCCACCTCTTTTAAACCAGCAGATGAAATAGTCAAATACCAAGTCCACCCAATGGACCCTACAAAAACAGCCTCCATCGGGGCACAGTTAAACCCCGTCGTGGACACCGCACTATGAGAGTTCCTGCACGAGAATTGGGACATATTCGCCTCGCACCCCTCAGACATGCCAGGAATCCCATGCAGGCTGGCCGAGCACAGCCTTAATATTCTAAAGGGATTCAATCCGGTCAAGCAGACTCTTCGGTGTTTCTCTGAACCTAAGAGACAAGCTATGGGAGAGGAACTAGCCAAGTTATTGGAGGCTGGATTCATTAGAGAAATAGAACACCCGGACTGGCTAGCAAACCTGGTGATGGTACCAAAGAAGGACAAATCCTCGCGCCTATGTGTCGATTTCAAGGACCTCAACAAGGCTTGCACAAAGGATCCCTTCCCCCTCCCCCGCATCGATCAAATTATCGATGCTACCGCAGGACACGATTCTTTGTGTTTCCTCAATGCATACTCTGGCTACCACCAAATCAAGATGGCGGAGTCCGACCAAGCCGCAACGGCATTTATCACACCATACGGCCCCTTCTGTTTCAACACAATGCCTTTTGGGCTCAAAAACTCCAGCGCAACATATCAGCGCATGATTCAGACATGTCTGGGGAAACAGATCGGCAAAACAGTAGAGGCATACGTAGATGATGTGGTCGTCAAAACCAAACACGTCGACTTTCTAATAGACGACTTGAGGTTCACATTTGACAACCTCCGAACATACGACATCAAGCTCAATCAGGAAAAATGTGTTTTCGGTGTACCAGCCAGAAAGCTCCTAGGTTTCATTGTCTCCAGTAGAGGAATTGAAGCAAATCCGGCCAAAATCCGAGCTCTGTCACAGTTGGCTATCCCAACGGACCTCAAACAAATCCAGAAATTAACCGGATGTGTGGCGGCTCTAAGCCGCTTTATCTCCCACTTAGGAGAAAAGGCATTACCCCTTTATCGCCTCCTTCGGCGCACCGAACACTTTGAGTGGACGGACGCTGCCACAGCTGGATTGGAAGAAATAAAAGCCATATTGGCAACCAACCCAAACCTGGCCGCGCCAAACATCGGCGAACTAATGCTGTTGTACATTGCGGCAACTCATCAGGTTGTAAGCGCAGTGCTCGTCGTCGAACAAGAAACAGACGGACATAAATTCCCCCTTCAAAAGCCGGTATATTATGTATCCACTGTCCTCACTCCATGCAAATCACGGTACCCACATTATCAAAAGATAGCCTATGCGGTATTCATGGCATCCCGGAAGCTACGACACTACTTTCAAGAGTGTTCAATTACAGTAGTCCCCGAAGTGCCACTTAATGATATTATAAACAACCGCGACGCCATGGGCCAGATTGCCAAATGGGCCATTGAGCTCCTCCCGTCCGACATAACATACAAACCCCGGCGAGCCATTAAATCACAAGTATTGGCCGACTTTGTCGCTGAATGGACGGAAGCCGAACTCCCTAAAGAGTACGACGCATACTCCAATTGGATCATGCACTTCGACAGCTCCAAAATGCTGGCTGGTCTGGGGGCTGGCATTGTCCTGACGTCCCCAACCAGAGATACAGTTCAATACGTACTACAGATACTGTATATAGACTCCAACAACGCAGCCGAATACGAAGCCCTGTTACATGGTCTTCGGATGGCAGTTTCCATGGACATTCAACGCCTGGAGGTGTGGGGGGATTCGAACCTCGCAATATCCCAAATAAATGGAGACTTCGATGCCAAGGATCCGAAGATGGCAGCCTATCGCAACGCCGTCCAAAAGATGTCAGCTCGGTTCGAGGGGCTCGAATTTCACCATGTGGCTAGGGAAAACAATCAGGCGGTGGACATCATCACACGCATCGGCGCAAAACACGATGCGGTCCCCCAACATCTTTTTGGAGAGGTTGTTTAAGCCATCTGGGTATGGGAAGGGGACACCAGTAACAATAGTCCGGACCCGGCCAAAATGCCCGATACCGAACACTCCGACTTAATCGGAGGCTCTGCCACCGAAATAACACCTTCAGTCCACGTAATAATGGCCATCATCGCCCCGTGGACAGATCCATTCATGGCCTACCTAACTAGGCAGGAACTTCTCGAGGACCAAAATGAGGCACGCTGCAAAGTGCGGCAATCTAAAGCCTACAGGGTCCAGGAGGGAGAGATGTATAAAGAAAGCACTACCGGAGTACTTCAAAGGTGCATCTCCAAAGAGGAAGGGCGGAAGCTTTTGGCAGAAATTCATGCAGGACTCGGCGGCCACCACGCCGCAGGCCGGGCCCTTGTAAGCAAGGCCTTCCGTACATGTTTTTATTGGCCGACGGCCCGGGTAGATGCACAGGACTTGGTCCAACGCTGCGTCGATTGCCAGCATTTTGCAAACCAAAGCCACATGCCACCCACCGCCCTCCAGACAATCCCCATTACCTGGCCCTTCGCGGTCTGGGGGCTTGACATGGTTGGACCCCTTAAAGGGGGAACCCATAAGAAAAAATACTTACTGGTGATGGTGGATAAATTCACCAAATGGATAGAAGCCAAACCTATTAAAACGACTAAATCTGGACCGGTGATAGACTTCATATCCGGGGTTGTACACCGTTATGGCTTCCCCCACAGCATCATCACTGACAATGGCACGAACTTCACGGCCGACGAGGTAAAACTCTCGTGCAGCAACATGGGCATTAACCTCGATTATGCCTCTGTCTATCACCCACAAACTAACGGCCAAGTTGAGCGAGCAAATGGTCTTATCATGAGCGGCATCAAACCCAGATTAGTGCGGTCCTTAAAGGAGTCTAACATGCAATGGGTAGAGGAGCTCGACTCCGTACTCTGGGGGCTGCAGACCATGCCAAATCGTACTACCGGATACACACCCTTCTTTATGGTATACGGCGCAGAGGCGGTTCTGCCCTGCGACATAATTCATGACTCACCTTGAGTGCACATGTACGAAGAAAGAGAAGCCAAGCTCGATTGGCAGGACGGCCTGGACACCCTGGAGGAGGAGCACGACGTGGCAAAAGCCCGTTCTGCATTCTATCAGCAACAGGCTCGCAGATACCAAAGCAGAGAAGTACCGGCCAAAGCTTATAACGTTGGCGAGCTAGTTCTACGCCTGCCGGAGAAGAAAAAGACCAAGCTTGAGCCCAAATGAAAAGGTCCCTTCATTATTGACCAAGTTCTGACCGTTGGAGCGTACCGTCTACGGGATGCATCGAATAATCGACTTGAGCCGAACCCATGGAATGCAGCCAGGCTCCGAAGATTCTACGCCTAGTGCCGGACTCTCTGTTCATCTCCTTCCTCTGTCCATTTTTTGCATATACACTATCTGTCTTTTTTCTCTTTCTTTCTTTTATTCTTTCTCAAGGCCTTCAAGGGCCAACTTGTGCCTTGCTTGCACACTATTAACGCGCTAATCACGCTCATTATACCTGGGGGCTTCTTACACAGAAGCTTAATTATTTATCTGGGCTTCATGTCCCACACATGTGTTATTCTTCCACATGTACCTTCTCTTCGCCATTATATGCATCAATATGACTTAAGTTTTGGCCAAGCTAGGTTGCCCGTCTCTTGTATTTATGCCCTATGTTCCTGTTAATTCAGCTAGGGCATAAGGGGAGCACCTCTGCGATTGTTACTGCCGGGTCAGCCAGATGTGTACCTCAGACTGGGTGAAGCCGAAAGCTAGCGTTCTTAAGGGAATATTCGGTCGGTGAACAAAAGATGATATTTATTTATTTTCCATATGTGCCCCCAGATGTTTTTGCCTGCGTCTCCTCTTGCAGTCCGGACATGCACTTTAGGGCATGCGTACCCAGGGAAAGGAACCCTTAACGGAACTATTCTCCCTGGAAGATGTTTCTTACTACCCATGTAATATAACATAACTAGTTGGGTACTTGTCTGTTCAAGAACTAATGACCCCTACGCCTGGTTTCCACACATACCCCGGTTCTTATATAACTGAGCGGGTATTCGTATACACTCCATACTATCGGGTCCCGAGGTTGAAGCGAAAAGGTCCGCCATGACAAATGACTTACAATCCGGCTAGAAGGCATTATACATGTCACTTTAATTACATAGTCATGTAGACTGACTAAATTTCTCTTCTATACCATCCAACAGGCTGTCTAGCCTACAATCCTGTTGGAAATACTTTGTGGCTAATTCTACTTGCCCATACACTAAGCTAACGGGGATCTCTTTCCCATCGAGCCCCACAGGTCCGACCTCGGCCATGTGGTTTGGGTCAGCCCTGGTATACCGCGTCTTCACCATGGCCCATGCTTCCCTGGCACCTTGACGACAGGCCGATATCTTCCATAATCGGAAGCGCCATCGTGCTCCCTTGAGCTTCTCCGCAAGCTCTCCAATGCCTGCTGGGAGGGAGACGGATGGCCACAAGGCCTGGGCAATACCTTGCATCACCTGCCGAACTTGTTCGTGCAGTTGTGAGAGCTCAGGTAGAAGATCACCCGCAGACCCGGGCATCTCCTCCGCGGGACAACCCGTCAGCATACCTGCAGACATAACTCTATTAGCCGGCTTCTCCGCTACACTCTTTTAAGGGTTCGTTCAAGCACTTACTGAAAATGTCGTGTCGAAGCCGCTTATTCTCCTTCATGGACTCTGCAAGCTGGGCTCGAACATCTTTCAGTTCCACGCTTAGCTTGGTATTGGCTTCTTGGAGATTGTTTTTCTCCCGCATGACCTTAGTTAGCACGCATTCGCCAGCCTTTAGCTGTCGTACGACATGCTGGTGAAAGTGCAAATATCCCTGGGTGGTTTTGGTAATTCCTAACAACATATAGCTGATTGAGCTAACATTATTCCAAGATTAATATTTCAAGAAAAGCTCAATGAATGGCATGGCATGGATGACGGAAGTGGATCCGTCAAAATTCTAAGGACAAAAAGTGTGGCTCAAGCTTCAAGATCAAGACTCTACATTTTATATTTTAGTGATCCAAGATCACATTGAGTCTATAGGAAAAGCCAATACTATAAGGAGGGATGTGGTGTTGCTTAATGGCTTGCTTGCTCAAAATGCTTAGTGATATGCTCCAAAACCCTCAACTACCTTCCCACATCCACATATGACCTAAACCAAAAGTCAAACTCAGCCCCACCGATTCTTTTTATCCGGCGCCATCGAGTTTCAAATGTCATAGCCACTGCCACAAACCCTAGGCAAATCGGACTCACCGATAGGGATCTCGGTCTCACCGAGATGGGATTGTAATCTCTCTTTTTCCCTTCGTAACGTTTCGGTCTTACCGAGATGAGCGATCGGTCACACCGAGATTGCAATGTAAACTCTCTGTTTCCCTTTTGTAACATTTCGATCTCACTGAGATGAGCGAATCGGTCCCACCGAGTTTACCTGACCAATTCTCTGGTTAGCTTATTACCAAAATCGGTCCCACCGAGTTTGTGTAATCGGTCACACCGAGATTACATTATGCCCTAACCCTAACCATATTGGTCCTACCGAGTTGCATCCCAGTCCCACCAAAAATCCTAACGGTCACTAGGTTTGCTGAATCGGCTGACCGAGTTTAACCATTCGGTCCCGCCGAGTTTGGCAAATTTTCTGTAGCGGTTAGATTCTCTGTGGAGGCTATATATACCCCTCCACCCACTCTTCATTCGTGGGGAGAGCCATCAGAACATACCTACACTTCCAATATACATTTTCTGAGAGAAAACCACCTACACTTGTGTTGAGTTCAAGATATTCCATTCCAACCATATGAATCTTGATCTCTAGCATTCCCAAGTTGCTTTCCACTCAAATCTTCTTTCCACCAAATCCAAATCCTGTGAGAGAGAGTTGAGTGTTGGGGAGACTATCATTTGAAGCACAAGAGCAAGGAGTTCATCATGAACACACCATTTGTTACTTCTTGGAGAGTGGTGTCTCCTAGATTGGCTAGGTATCACTTGGGAGCCTCCGACAGGATTGTGGAGTTGAACCAAGGAGTTTGTAAGGGCAAGGAGATCGCCTACTTCGTGAAGATCTACCGCTAGTGAAGCAAGTCCTTCGTGGGTGACGGCCGTGATGGAATAGACAAGGTTGCTTCTTCGTGGACCCTTCGTGAGTGGAGCCCTCCGTGGACTCGCGCAACCGTTGCCCTCCGTGGGTTGAAGTCTCCATCAACATGGATGTATGATAGCACCACCTATCGGAACCACGACAAAAACATCCGTGTCTCCAATTGCGTTTGAATCCTCCAAACCCTTCCCTTTACATTCTTGCAAGTTGCATGCTTTACTTTCCGCTGCTCATATACTCTTTTGCATGCTTGCTTGAATTGTGTGGAGATTGCTTGACTTGTGCTAAGATAGCTAAAATCTGCCAAGAACTAAAATTGGGAAAAGGCTAGATTTTTATTTGGTCAAGTAGTCTAATCACCCCCCGCTCTAGACATACTTTCAATCCTACAAGTGGTATCAGAGCTTTGGTCTCCATTTGCTTTGATTTCCATAGCTTTTGGTGGTCATATCCTTGGTTTCACAACCTAGGAGAGTATGGCGTCTAGCGAGGGAAATTATCACCATAGAGGTCCTTACTTTGAAGGCACTAATTTTGCTAGTTGGAAGCATAAGATGAAAAATGCATATTCTTGGACATAACCCCGCCGTTTGGGCTATTGTGTGTATTGGCTTGCAAGGTGAATTCTTTGATGGGAAAGAACCAAACCGTGAAGCTACCGTGGAAGAGTTGAAAATGCTGCAATACAACGCTCAAGCTTGTGATATCCTCTTCAACAGATTGTGCCCCGAAGAATTCAACAAAATCAGCCGTCTTGAGAATGCAAAGGAAATTTGGGATACTTTGGTTGATATGCACGAAGGTACCGACTCTATCAAGGAATCCAAATTGGATGTACTTCAAAGTTAACTTGACAAGTTCAAAATGAAGGATGGTGAAGGTGTTGCTGAAATGTACTCTAGGCTTGCTCTTATCACAAATGAGATTGCCGGCTTAGGGAGTGAAGAGATGACAGATAGATTCATCATCATGAAGATCCTAAGATCCTTGGATGGAAAATATGATACCGTGTGCACATTGATCCAAATGATGCCCAATTACAAAGATCTCAAGCCAACGGAAGTCGTCAGAAGAATTGTTGCTCATGAGATGTCACTCAAGGATAAAGAGGAACTTCACAACAAATCAAGTGGTGCTTACAAAGCCTCATGTGAAGCCCCCACATCATCGAGTGAGAAACAAACCTTCAATGAAGAATTGAGCTTAATGGTGAAGAACTTCAACAAGTTCTACAAGAGTAGAAGCAAAGAGAGAAGCTCCAAGTCAAGGTCCTACAATGACAAAAGATCTTCTAGTCGAGACCGAAACTACTACAATTGTGGAAGGCCCGGACACTATTCCAATGAGTGTACGGCCCCCTACAAGAGAAGAGAAGATTCTCCCAAGAGAAGAAGTAGAAGAGAAGAATCACCATCTAGAGAAAGAAGGAGTAGAGATGATCGTTATTAACGAAGACCCTCACGGAGAAGAAAGGATTCAGAAAGAAAGGACAAGTCATCAAGGAGCTACACAAAACGAAGACATCAAGCTCATGTTGGTGATTGGGTATCCGGCTCCGACTCTGATAACCACTCCGAGAGAAGCTATCACTCCGACTCCGAATATACTCAAGATGAAGGTGTTTCCAATCTAGCACTTGTGACAACCAACTCCTATGACATATTTGACTCACCAAATGAAGGAGTTGAAACATGCTTCATGGCTAAATGCCCAAAGGTATCACACCCCGAGTATGTTGATTTCAATAGTGATGAAGATGACTTGTTAGGTGATGATGATTTACTTGTTGACAACTCTAGTGATGAATACTATGATGAAACGTCAATTAATCATGCTAATCAAGATAAAACGAATGACAATGATAAGGAGAAGATTGAGTCTCTAACTAAAGAACTAAACACTCTTAAGTTAGCTCATGAAACTATCTTAGGAGATCATCGAGAACTTTTAAGGACTCATGAGAAATTACGCTTTGAAAAGCTCAACCTTGAGAAAGGACATGAGTTCTTAAAAGCAATCAATGATGATCTTCGTAAGAAAAGTTCTTCTTACATTGCCAAGCGTTTACTCTTATCCACTTACATGCCTCAAGTCAAGTCTAGTAACAAGAACAAGAAAGATTCTTCCTCCAGTAGTAACAATAATCATGCTAAATCCAATATTGTTGCTTCTAGTAGTTCTCTTGATTCCACTAATGATTCTCTTAGCCAAGTTACACTTGAGCAAGAAAATAGCTTATTGAAGGGAATTATAGAGAAAGGTGTTTACAAGAGCCTTGCCGGAAGTAAGCAATTCGAGGAAATTGTACGCAAGCAAGGAAGGCACCGGAAGAATCAAGGTGTTGGTTTTGAACGTAAGTTCAATGCCAATGGAGTTGAGTGGGAAGAAGATCAATACCCCAAGACGAAGTTTGTTCCTCAACAAGAGAAGTATGATCCTACGTCTCTCAAAGGAACACAAGCTCAAGATGATCTTCCACCACAAGACCACAAGCAAAAAGGCAAGGACAAGCTTCAAGAGGAAATTGATGCATTTAAAGAAGCTCCTAAGGCCTTGGTCAAGTGGGTTCCCAAGACTACTTCGAGTTCCACTTCTTCAAGTACAACTACAACACCCAGGATTCCCATCAAGATGGTGTGGATCCTGAAGAAGAAGAACTAGAGAGTTCTTGAGGGTGACTCCGCCAACATACTTCACTCTTATCATCTTGGCAAGAACAAGTGCAATCAACTTCCACATCTTGCACTAGTTCAAGGAGTCACAAACCCTCTTGTTGGTAAGACAAGGGACAAGGTAACCTAAAAGCTTTCATAGACATCATCTTGTGTGTGCATCACTTTATGTCTATGGATATCCTTGTTTGTTCCTTGTCGGACTAACCCGTGTAGGTATTGAAAGTGCAACTCACTCCAATGGATAGCTCCAAATGATCTACATCAACATTGAGCATCCACATCTTCAACATCTACATGAAGTCATCATCAACAAAACCCAAGGTTAGTTCATCCCTCTTAGGGGGGATCTCACATCTAGGGGAGCTTTACTCTAAGAATTGAGCTAAAGCAACTCTAATGGTGTGAACACAACAATGCTTTATGTAAAAGTGGTAACCCCACTTGTGCTTAAACGATGAGTATGACCTATGATCAAATGTTCTCATTTGACTCCTAAGTCAATATACTCATATATAGATGACCTAGTCATCGCCAATTGTTTGATAGATGCTAGAATTGGTTGTGCATGCTTTGCCACATATTTCAATTGCCATTTTATTGTGTGAGCATGTTGATTGCATATTTCACTCATTCGAGGACATCCACTTGTTGTTTTAATTGATTTGTTTTCTTTTCTTTTGCCAAGTGGATTGACAAGAATGCCTAAGAGCCCTCTCTAGCTATCTATGCTTTTCTCGTCTCAAACTCTATTCATGCTACATCACAAAATTTGATCAAGTCAGATTCGAACCACTCTGTGTGAGGAGCACTCGGAGTCCCCGATTCGTCATAGACTTAAACTTCCAAAACTTCTTTGTGCTTTTCGGTCTGACCGATTCCTCCATTTCGGTCATACCGAGATCACTAAGTTGATCTAGGTTTTCAATCTTGGTGCAACTGATTTGAACCTTTCGGTCACACCGAGTTTTAGTAACTGCTTGCAATTATTAATCTCGGTGCCACTGAGTTGTTCCACTTGGTCACACCGACAGGGTCGGGCTATATATACTCACGGGCAAAATTTTGGAAATTTCTCCGAAACCCCTTCTCCCGCGCATAGCTCGCTCTGCCTCCAGGGTCTCCGGATCATCCTCCTCGTCGCCAGCCACCTCCTGTCGCTGGTCTCCGCCGCTGTCAACGGAATTCTACCCCATCGTTGCCGCCGTAGCGAGTTCATCGCCGAACTAGGGTATGGACTCAATCACAGTGCTCTCCTCATCCGATTCCTAGCACATTGTGTTCATTATGATTCTTACCACGATTGAAACACTTCTATCCAGTCAAAACACTCCGCAGATTAGAGTTGAATTGAAAGTTTAGGGTTAGGTTTCCGCTGAAACCATCTCAGACCATCCGAGTTGTGGAACTCGGTACCACCGATTCGGCTCAGGCCAATGCACATGTAATTTTCGGTCTGAACGAGAATTGCAAATCGGTGTGACCGAGTTCAGGACTTTGTGAAACCCTTGCAGTCTCGGTGCCACCGAACTGTGACTCGGTCTGACCGAGTTCACTAGTTTAGATTCCAACAGCTGCTTCGGTATCACCGAGTTTACAAATCGGTTGATCCGAAATGCTTTCTGTGGAAAACTAAAACTAAGATTTTGACTCATTCTTTTGCAAAAACCACTCCATTTTGTGATGCTCATCCACTCTATCTCATCTATATCTATTCACAGGGTCTGCTGTCAGTGTTTGCAATATGTCTGATCAGAGTGACAGCCAGAACCGGTCAAAGGAGCAGGTTCACCTGAGTGAGGGCACTAATCCCTCTAACAATTCAGATGATGGTAGCAGGAGCACTCCCAACAACTTGCCCAAAGCTGCCACCAGAACAAGGAAGAAGAAAACTTCAGAGTCTGAGGATGAAGACTATGTGGCCACTGAGGATGATGCCACATCAAAGAAGAAAGTGCTTAAGAAGGAATATGGCACAACTGCTTCAACCAAGCCAGGTCTGAAGACCAAGAGATCAGCAGGGAGACAGCCAATGTCTAAAGCCAGAGCCTCCTCTCAAGCATATTTGGAATCTCAACCCAAAGAGGCTGCTGCACAAGAGAAGAAGAGGAAGGAGAGGATCAAAAATACCACGGCTAGAGTGCTTGGGAGATCCTCAATCATGAGAGATTCTGAAGAGGAAGAGGAAGAAGAGGTTGCTGCACCAGCACCTAAGGCCCAGAAGCTGATGGGTGATACTATAAAGTCAGGGGATGCAACATCAAAGCCCAAAGAAGCACCCAAAGCTGACTCCAAGCCCAAGAGTGCACCTAAGAGGAATACCAGGAGTATACCAGCTGCTGAGAAGAACAAGGCCCCAGTGCCTGAAGTTGCTGCTGATGAAGATGATGAAGGACAAGTCCTGAGAAAGCTCAAACCCAAGATTCCAGACCACACTGATGCTCATCCTGTGGGTGAGAACACGAAGATCAGGAGAGACTCAGGGTTAAGGCTATGGAGAGAGACAGATCCATATGCTACCAGGAGAAGGACTACTGTTGATTACAGGTTCCACACAAAGGAACATCAAGATTTCTATGAGACAGTGCTGCTGGACAAGAAGCCTATAGTGTGTGAAATGAGGTGGGTCGACTGGAAGTATATCAAGGAAAATGAGGAACACTATCCTGGTGTGTTTGACAGCTTCAGTGCTTGTGGAGTTGCAGACTTTGTTGGGCAGAAGCTCACAAAGTTGAATGAGGAGCTCATAATGCAATTCTACTCCACAGCACACTTCTATCCAGATGCCAGGATAGTATGGATGTCTGAAGGTACAAGGTACCACTCAACTATTGAGGAATGGGCCAATCTGATCAATGCTCCTAAGGAAGAAGAAGATGACTTGGATGTCTATGCCAAGAAGAAGATGGATCACAACTCTATGGCAAACATGTACAAGGAGATTCCTGAAGATGATCTTGAGACTCACCAGTTTGGGTCAGTAAAACACTTGCTGCCAGGGCTGCCTACAATCAATTGGATCCTTAGGCACACTCTCTTGCCCAAGTCTGGTGATCACAGAATGATCAAAGGCCATGCAATTAACTTGCTACATATATTTGATGTGCCACAGAAGTTCAAGGTCATGAGCCTCATAGTTGAGACTATCAAGAGGACTGCAGCTGACCAGAAAAGAAGTTGTGGATATGCCCCACAGATCCAGGAGTTGATAAACTCAAAGATGGGCACAGGCACATACTTGTTGGATAAGGAACACTTGCCTATCTATCCTGACTTTGAGGATAATCAAGTTGTGATGAATGAGAATGAACCATCATCAGTACAAGCTCAAGAGAAGAAGGAGAAAGCAAAGAAAGAGAAGGCTGCCAAGATGCCAACTCAAGAGGAGGCATTTGAGTAATTTTTGAAAAGCAAGCAGGACCAGCTTGGTTATTTGATAGCATCAACTCTGAGGATTGAGAAGGGGTTGGCCACCCTAACTCAAAACCAGGAGAGCCTGGAAAGAATCATGGAACAAAAATTCTATGATTTAGATGTCAAAGTAACTGAGATTCAGTCTGTTGTGGAGCAGCTATAGGATGACATGCGGGAGAGGAAGGGTAAGACAACCACTGATGCATTTGCCAGAGTGCCTCGAGCTCAAAGATCTACTGCAGTGCCTGTTCCAGACACTAGAGTCACTTCATCTGCACCAGCTACAGCTACAGCACAACCAGCTCCAGCACCTACTCCATCAGCTCCATCTACTTCAACTGAAGCCTTCGTCCTTGGCGTTCTCCGAACACCACCACCTGAAGACAAAGCCTGAGAGACGTTTTAGTGCTATGCATTTTCTATGAACTTTTTGGTAACTTGTTGCCAAAGGGGGAGAAAAATCTATAGATCATAGGCTTCGAGAGAGAGCGTTGATTTTTATTCTCTCTTGCTTTGGTGGTTGAACTTTGTTTGTCTTTTGATTGCTTGAGACACTATGCTATTATCTTTGAGACATTGATGATCATGTGGTTGATCATAAGCTACACTTATGCTTGTTAGATGATATTATCTTACTTATCCTTATATGATCATTCACTTTGCTTGGTGATGAGTGTATGTATTTAATTCTTATCATTTTGAGCACTCCACCAAGATGTATGTGACATGGAAGAGTAACCCATGATCCTAACTCATTGTGCATTTGCAGTCCAAAGGAACTCTTAAGATATGCAAAATTTAGGGGGAGCTCTTGCTTTTCACATACTTCTCAAAGCGACAATTTCTTTCACTCTTATTATCATTTGTCGAAGCTTTGATCTATATGTTGTCATCAATTACCAAAAAGGGAGAGATTGAAAGTGCAACTATCCCTGGGTGGTTTTGGTAATTCCTAACAACATATAGCTCATTGAGCTAACATTATTCCAAGATTAATATTTCAGGAAAAGCTCAATGAATGGCATGGCATGGATGAGGAAAGTGGATCCCTCAAAATTCTAAGGACAAAAAGTTTGGCTCAAGCTTCAAGATCAAGACTCTACATTTTATATTTCAGTGATCCAAGATCACATTGAGTCTATAGGTAAAGCCAATACTATCAAGGAGGGATGAGGTGTTGTTTAATGGCTTGCTTGCTCAAAATGCTTAGTGATATGCTCCAAAACCCTCAACTACCTTCCCACATCCACATATTACCTAAATCAAAAGTCAAACTCGGCCCCACCGTTTCTTTCTATCCGGCGCCACCGAGTTTCAAATGTCATAGCCACTGCCACAAACCCTAGGCAAATCGGTCTCACCGATAGGGATCTCGGTCTCACTGAGATGTGATTGTAATCTCTCTATTTCCCTTCGTAACGTTTTGGTCTTACTGAGATGAGCGATCTGTCCCACCGAGATTGCAATGTAAACTCTCTATTTCCCTTTTGTAACATTTCAGTCTCACCGAGATGAGCGAATTGGTCCCACCGAGTTTACCTGACCAACTCTCTGGTTAGCTTATTACCAAAATCGGTCCCACCGAGTTTGTGTAATCGGTCACACCGAGATTACATTATGGCCTAACCCTAACCATATCGGTCCTACCGAGGTGCATCTCTGTCCCACTGAAAATCCTAATGGTCACTAGGTTTGCTAAATCGGTCCGACCGAGTTTAACCATTCAGTCCCACCGAGTTTGGCAAATTGTGTGTAACGGTTAGATTCTGTGTGGAGGCTATATATACTCCTCCACCCACTCTTCATTCGTGGAGAGAGCCATCAGAACATACCTACACTTCCAATACACATTTTCTGAAAGAGAACCACCTACACTTGTGTTGAGGTCAAGATATTCCATTCCAACCATATGAATCTTGATCTCTAGCCTTCCCAAGTTGCGTTCCACTCAAATCTTCTTTCCACCTACAATTTGAAGCACAAGAGCAAGGAGTTCATCATGAACACACCATTTGTTACTTCTTGGAGAGTGGTGTCTCCTAGATTGGCTAGGTGTCACTTGGGAGCCTCCGACGAGATTGTGGAGTTGAACCAAGGACTTTGTAAGGGCAAGGAGATCGCCTACTTTGTGAAGATCTACCGCTAGTGAGGCAAGTCCTTCGTGGGCGATGGCCGTGATGGAATAGACAAGGTTGCTTCTTCGTGGACCCTTCGTGGGTGGAGCCCTCTATGGACTCGCGCAACCGTTACCCTCCGTGGGTTGAAGTCTCCATCAACGTGGATGTACGATAGCACCACCTATCGGAACCATGACAAAAACATCCGTGTCTCCAATTGCGTTTGAATCCTCCAAACCCTTCCCTTTAGATTCTTGCAAGTTGCATGCTTTACTTTCCGCTGCTCACATACTCTTTTGCATGCTTGCTTGAATTGTGTGGAGATTGCTCGACTTGTGCTAAGATAGCTAAAATCTGCCAAGAACTAAAATTGGGAAAAGGCTAGATTTTTATTTGGTCAAGTAGTCTAATAACCCCCCCTCTAGACATAATTTCGATCCTACAGCTGGTCCTCCGGATTCTCTCCGGAGTCATCTGCAATATCTATTGTTAGATTTGCAGCCATGCCGCACACTATATGGTACCTATCATTCTTTGAAACAAATGTTACCAGCTGGGGACTTTTCAGGTTCCTTCAATGCAGCAACGGCGGCCCGAAGTTGGGTCTTGCATCCCTCCAGCTCCTATGACAGTCGAGTATTCTTCTCTGTAAGAACCTGCACAATAAATGATCCTTAAATCAGTTGTGCCAACTATTTTAAGTCTCAGGGGCTACTGATATGTATACTCATCAAATTTTCTTACCCGTACATCCTTTACATACTGGTCTGTGGCTCTGGCTAGACCATTTTGAGCAGCATGGATGTACGCATCTCCCGAGTTGAATGCATTAAACGCATCTCGAGAGAAACAAGCGTCACAGAGTATGGCTCGGCCACGCCTGTGGTTCATGGCGCTCTCCACTTCGGAATTCGTAGCGGATATCTTATCCACATCCTCTGTAGAAGGAGCATCCGTCGTGTACCTCGTGTTAGCTTCCGCCTCTGTGTCCGGCCCTAGAGCCCGACTGGTAGAGGCGTGATCGGCGACCTCTCCGGATATTGTCCGGCGAGCGTTCTTCCTTCTAGGAAACACGGGTGTTATTATGTTTTTAAAGACGACAACCACAAAGTGAGGTGTTGCATCATACCTCTGCGCTGGCGTCTCTGTCCATACCGCCTTCCTTTTTAGCCTGTCCGGCTTTGAAACCCCTTGTTGGCGAGTTGCCGCGGCCACGGCATGGCGTCCCGAGGGCCTTCCCTATAAAACACCATTTGTATATGGTAGGTGAAGTGCATAGAAGGAAATCCTTTTCAAAGGTTGGGACTCTGGTCACATTTACCTACGAGGCTGGGAGTAGCCCAGGGTAGTCGGCTATAATGGCCACCATGGCGTCATCACAGCTTAGCTGATAGAAAATCCTATCAATCAGCTCCACGAATATGTCCGGATCCTCTTTCAGGCCGGGGGCGAGGACCCGCTCAGGGTCCTCCGGTTGTGGAGGTGGGCTATTGATCTCCTCTACCGCCTTACGCAGTTCCTGCGATGAAACAGCAAGGTAAACATTTATCACGAAGACTAGGGTAGGATGGAAGTAAAAAGAGCGGAAGCTCACCCAGCTTCGAGGGTTGTTCATGGAGAATCCATCCCGTGGCTTGATGCGGAGGAACTCCTCTTCTTCCCCCTTATACAGATTGGATAGAATTTTTGCTAGAGCAGCAACTGAGTCCGGTCCCTTGCGCCCGCAGCGAGTGGCATCATCTTCCCTATTGAAGTGCCACATGGGGTGGCTTCGATATTGAAGTGGCTGCACCCCCCGCATAATGCATATTTCCATAACCTCGGTTATGGTCAGTCCTGATTTTGCTACCAAGGCTCCGTGGGCTCCAGCTTAGGCGTTTCTTCAAAGAGGCGTTGTCAAACTCAGGAAGACCAATCCGGATAGGATCCGGGAGAGGAAAATCCTCCATATAAAACCACTCCGAAGGCCAGTCCTTGGACGTCTTTTTCGGGGTACCGGATAGGTAGCCGGTCCCGATGATGCGCCATACTTCAGCTCCGCCCACTTGATATATTGATCCCCTCTATGTACGGGGCACAAGGCAGAACAACTTCTTCCACGGCGTGAAATGAGCTTTGCAACCCAAAAACAACTCGCAAAGGGCTACGTAAGCAGCGATGTGCAGTATGGAGGTAGGGGTGAGGTCGTGCAACTGGAGGCCGTAGAACTCCAGGAGCCCTCGGAGAAATGGATGGATTGGAAATCCGAGTCCCCTTAACAAATAAGGGACAAGGCATACCCGCTCTCCCTTAGAGGGGTTGGGAAAGCTCTCCGCTTGCTCCCCGCCATTATAGGTGGCGAGCCCGGCTCGAACCGGGACCATATACACCGGAGGGAGGAATCCATGGGTTTGTAGCTTCACTAATTGGCTGTGCAGGACGGAACACTTCTCCCAGTCTCCGAGCTTGGGGCTGCGGGAGCGAGAGGAGGAGCTGCGCTGGCCGGCCATGTTGGGATGGATTTTTTCGGGCGCGCTCCGATGAATGCTCGCTGAGGGAGGATGGTGTGGTTTGGATCTGAGGATCCTCCTCTCTTTAATAGACAGTTCATTCACATAGATGGGGTGGTAAATGTAAAAACACCCTGGCTCCTCACATTCGCCTGACACATGGAAGATGGCCATTATTGGATGCAGAAGCCAAGAAGCGCAACATTTACGAGAAGCCGCACTATTTAGCAGGTACTCAGAGTTTGAAGAAGAACCAGCCTTGCAATGTCGAAGACAATCTGCGCGCCAGACTCATCGTCATTGAAGCCTGGTTCAGGGGCTACTGAGGGAGTCCTGGATTAGGGGGTATCCGGACAGCCGGACTATATCCTTTGGCCGGACTATATCCTTTGGCCGGACTATTGGACTATGAAGATACAAGATTGAGGACTTCATCCCGTGTCCGGATGGGACTCTCCTTGGCGTGGAAGGCAAGCTTGGCAGTACGGATATGTAGATCTCCTTCCTTGTAACGGACTCTGTGTAACCCTAGCCCCCTCCGGTGTCTATATAAACCGGAGGGTTTAGTCCGTTGGACCAACAACACACAATCATACCATAGGCTAGCTTCTAGGGTTTAGCCTCTTTCGATCTCGTGGTATATCAACTCTTCTAATACTCATATCATCAAGATCAATCAAGGAGTATGGTTTTACCTCCATCGAGAGGGCCCGAACCTGGGTAAAAACATTGTGTCCCCCGTTTCCTGTTATCATCCGCCTAGATGCACAGTTCGGGACCCCCTACCCGAGATCCGCCGGTTTTGACACCGACACCCGCCTAGGGTCTCAGAATCGTCTTCTTGTCGCCAGCGACCTCCCGCCGCTGGTTTCCGTCACCGTCAACGGATTTCAACGCCGCCGTTGCCAATATAGTGAACTCACCGCCGAACTAGGGTACGAGTTCGACCTTTTGTGCTAATTCCTTACTCCGATTCTTAGCACAATGCAATGCCTTGTTCTTTACCAAGTATGAGATAAATCTATCTAGAGAAAACATCGATTAGATTAGGTTTGATTCGAAAATTGAGGCTTAGGTTTCTACCGAACCCATCTCGGAATGACCGAGTTGTGGAAAACGGTCTCACCAATTTGGCCTAGGCTATAGCACTTGCACTTTTCAGTCTGGCCGAAAGTTGCAAATCGGTGCGACCGAGTTCAACTCTGTGTGAAACCCTAGCAATCTCAGAGTCACCGAACTGTGACTTGGTCCAAATGAGTTCACTAGTTTAGACTCCAAAGTTTTTTTGGTGTCACCAAGTTTAATAAATCGGTAGCTCCGAGATGCTTTCTAGGAAAAACTAAAACTAAGTTTTTGACTCATTTGTTTTTGAAAAACCTCTGCACTTTGTGATGCTCATCCACTCTACCTCATCTATATCTATTCACAGGGTCTGCTGTCAGTTTGCCTTGCCAATATGTCTGACCAAAGTGATAGCCAGACCAAATCAGAAGAGCAAGTGAACTTGAGTGAGGGCACTAGTCCCTCTAGCAGCTATGATGATGGTAGCAGGAGCACTCCAAGCAACTTGCCCAAGGCAGCTACTAGATAGAGGAAGAAGAGAACCTCAGACTCAAAGGATGCAGACTATGTGGCTACTAAGGAGGAAGTAAGTTCCAAGAAGAAAGTGCTGAAGAAAGAATATGGAACTGCTGCTGCAACAAAACCTGGTATGCATAAGAAGGCCCGTGCCAAGAGGGTGCCAACCTTAAAGACTAGGGTCTCAAATGTTAAAACTTCTAAGCCAACTGAAGAGGCTGCTGGAGAGAGTAAGAAAAGGGAAGAGAGGGTCAAGAAGACCGCTGCCGGAGTCATTGGTAGATCTTCTATAATGAGAGATCCAGCTGAGGAAGAGGAAGAGGATGCTGCACCAGCACCCAAGTCCCAAAAGCTGATGGGGGATGCAATTAAGTCGAGGGCTGCCCCTTCTAAGCCTAAGACTGCACCCAAGGCTTTTTCTCCAGATCCAAAGCCCAAGAGGAGCACTAGGAACATTCCAGCTGCAGAGAAGAATAAGGCCCCAATGCCTGAAGTTAAGGAAGAAGATGCTGAAGCCCAAGTGCTCAGAAAGCTTAAGCCAAAGATTCTAGATCATAATGACAGCCATCCAGTGGCAGAAGACATGAACATCAGGAAGGATGCATGTCTCAGACTTTTGAGACAGTCTGATCCATATGCTGTGAGGACGAAGACTGCAGTGGACTACATGTTCCACACCAAAGAACAATAAGATTTCTATGAAACCATCCTGCTTGACAAGAAGCCCATAGTTTGTGATATGAAGTGGATCGATTGGGAATACATCGATGAAAATGAAGACCACTTTCCAGGAGTGCATGAGAGTTTCAGATATTGTGGAGTAGATGACATTGTGGGACAGGAGCTTACCAAATGGAATGATGAAATAATCATGAAATTCTACTCCACAGCTCATTTTTATCCAGGTGGTAGAATTGTATGGATGTCTAAGGGTACAAGGTACCAGTCAACTATTGATGAGTGGGCAAAGTTGATAAATGCCCCTGAAGAGCATGAAGATGACTTGGATGTCTATGCCAAGAAGAAGAAAGACCACAACTCTATGGCCAACGTGTACAAGGAGATCCCAGACAAAGCATTGGAAACACATAAGCTTGGGTCTGTACAATACTTGTTGTCTGGTCTAGCTACTATCAACACAATCGTGAGGCATACATTGTTGCCTAAATCTGGAGATCACAAGATGATCCACTATAAAAAAGACACTTCCGTGATGAAACATGTTTGTCATAGTAGGTCACGTTTTCTGTCATGCATGTACATCCATGACAAATTTATGACAGAATCAAGATAGTCATACATGTGCTGTCGTAGAAGTGTTCCATGACATTACCAAAATTATCATCACGGAAGTGTCCACTTCCATGACGATAAATCGGGTGTCGTAGAAGTGCTTTTGTCAAGCATGACCGACACGTGGCATCCACCGTAACGGGACGCCGTTAAGCTATCGGGTCCAGTTTTGGATCCGATAACCCGTTAACAGCCAGGACCAATGGGAATTTTCCACGTGTAAAATTCTCATTGGCCGGAGGAAACACGTGTCGGCTCAACGTTCGGACAAATGTCATCCACTCATTGGACCGGAGGTGCCTATGATACATTGACACGTGGCACGGTCCAACAGAGGCCCATTCCGGTGAAAAGGCTGGTTGTTTGACTTGGTCAAAAGGTAATGGGCCGGCCCATGGAAAGCCTATTAACGACATGTTCGTATATAGCCCATTTACGGCTCACTTACTACCGGCCCATTACGGCCTATCAGAATTAAGCCCAGTAGCTTCATGTGGGCCGTCCAATATGATTCCAGCCCGTTGTAACTTCCGGCCCATGTATGGTCCATGATATCCTTCGGCCCATATGAGGCCCTTTGTAACTCTCGTCCCATTAAAGGCCCGAGATGAAACTAGCCCATAATGAACAGTGTATCGCTTTATACCCATTAACGACCCATTATTCCGTCGGCCATTTCTAGCCCGTGTTAACTTTCGGCCTTCTAAGGGCCCATTTATTCTTGGGTTCATTTCTAGAATTTGGTTCGATACGGTCCGTTACTGGCATGTTCCGTTTGTGGGCCAAATACAGCCTGTGGTTACATTCGGCCCGTTTGTGGCCCGTTAACCCGTTGGGCTGTTTTCATAGCGTTATCAAATATGGACTATTAACGGCCCGTTATGGTCCACGAATAGTACGGCCCATGTTTGGCGAAATGATTATACGCCTCACAAAAGGCCCATGGATCCTACGGCCCGTAGAAGACCAATGGATCATACGGCCCGTAGAAGGCCCATGGATCATACGACCCGTAGAAAGTCCATGGATCCTACGGCCTGTAAAAGGCCCATGGATCTTGCGACACGTAGAAGGCCCACGGATCGTAGGCCCATAGGAGGCCCATGGTTACAATAGTCCGTGTGTTGCCATGATTATTGTGGCCTAGTTACCAAAACTAGGTTATTGTGGCCACTAAAAAATGTGGAAAAAGAACTGCACTGACTACAAGAAAACAACTAAACAAGACAATAAGGAAATAAATAAGCAACCAACTAACGCTAGCCTATTATAGCTACTACACATATTACATCCACTAGGGATCAAAGTTCGGCACCAGTGAAAATATAGGGAACAAAGCAGCATATTACATACACTGGCCGTCAAAATTGGCCACCAGTGCAAATAAACGCAGCAGCAAAACAAGTCCATAACTGAAACAACTTCAGAAGAGCTCAAGAAACATTATCCTGGGTATCCACCATGCTCGCAATAAGCGTAGAAAAGTTATTTGCTTTGTCATGTTTGGCGCTAAAATCCTCCAACGCTTGCTGTTGCACTAGAAAGTATGCATCTGAATGCTCCAGGGACTTCCGTAGTCCTTCCGCTTCTTGTCGCAGCACAGCTGATCGATGTCTTTCAGCTTGTAGTTGAGACTCAAGAAACCGAACTGATTCACATAGTGAGTTTGAATAGCTTGTTTAAGCGGTAGTGGCCAGTAACTCGAACAGTAAACCAAGACAGGACTTTGGGGTTGCCTCACTGTCTTCAAGATAGTTTTCCTTAGCTGTTTTGTCAGCTTTGTTGGAGAACAACAAGGATGTCTCATGATCCTGAATCTTATCTGCATTACTTCCTTTATCATTTCTTAAAAAGGCACTCTTCCCCAATATTATGTCAGCATTCTAAAAGAAGAAACAAGCAGACACATAACAGGTTTACCATGTACTAGTATATGAAACTCATTTTAGTGAACCAGTTCATTAGTAAGTTGGACAAGATTAAACTACCAAGTCTTCTATTGCCAAGTAGTACATTATAAAAGCATCAAACAAACATATATCTATGTCCTATGGTCACTGCATTGTCTTGCCAAATCAAAATAGAGACACGGTTCAAATCATATCAGTTCAAGACAAAGAAGCACTGAAAGAATACAAAGCGTGGGAAACTAAACGGCACAACAAGATTTCAGATGGGTACCATAGGTCTACATGTACAACAACACTATTGGCCCTGCTATGATGCTAGTAATGTGCATGATATGAGAAGTCAACTGTATACACAATTGAAAATGAAATCAACAGAGCTATTTATAAGAGTAGACCTGTTAAAGAAACATGCATAATAATACCTGTTGTGCCATTGGAGTTTCCATTGGATAGTTCAATTTAAAAATAAGTTTGTATGAGTAAATACAGTGATACAAGAGCAAAGCATTATGCATGATACCAATGGAATCTTAAATGAGAACAGTTGTTCTTCAGGTTTAAGCACTTGTTCTACATGAACAGAGTATAGTAAGACGCAAGCATATAGTACTTAAAATAAAATGAGCTCATAGACCTTACCACATTCTTGGTTCGGGACCAGTAATGAACAAGGCGTTCCCAGTCATCGTCTAGTAAATTTGTGTCAGGAGAACGTAAGGGAATTTGATGAGTTTCTTTGCCAGTGAAGTACGTTTTCTTCAGGTAATTCCGATACTGCCACCAAGCAATCTTGAAGATAGAAGAGGTATTAGCACAGGTTACCTCATCCTGAGTTTCCAAATTGGTCCTTCTCTATAGAGAAAAATGGGAAAAATTGTTGTATTATAACCATCATGGAGGTAGAATGTATGGGACAAAGCAAAGTAATTGCCTTGAATAACATTACTTACACATAACTCCTGGACAAACACCTGCACCTGGCATTTTCCTTCATCTTCAGTATAATATTTCCATGACGGGAAGATACACACATAGGATTTAACAACATCAAATGTGATAGATGCTAAACTATGAATGGCTGGTTGTGCTTCCTCCATAGGAATTGGTGTACTAACTGGTGGAGTTGGGGTTCGTCGTGGTAGTACTGGCGCTTTGGGCACTGGAGCTGCCTTACTAAGTACTCTTGTTTGGGAGCTCTGTGGTGGAGATGGTGTTGTGTCAACAGGAACTGGGTTACTATCTGCTGGGGTTGGGGTTAGATTGGGTGAAGCTGGTTCTCTGTCCATCATAGTAGGGGTAAAATCTGCGAGAGTCTGGGTTATGTGTGGTAGGGTTGGTTCTCGTGCATGTACAACCTGGGTGCTATCTCCACCAAGAGGTAGCACTGTTTTATTTGAAGACCTTGTTTTTACTCCGCTAGATACTGCCATCACCCTCTCAAATTCAAATGGCTGATAAACAGGAAACATAATTGAATGTACAAACATTGTATGAGAGACAGATGCAATAGATAGTGTGGAAAAAAGACGGCATTAAATAATTGACATGTATATTGTTTAACTAAAACAGATAGCATGACATAATTTCACATATATGATGTCTATCTAAACTGGATAGCATAGCATAACACAATTCAAAGATATGATGACTAACTAAACATGATCGCATGACACAATTCACATACATGTTATCTAAGTAACCATGATCGCATGATTTAATTCACATATGTGATTTATATGCTAAGTGGAGGGCATTCTCATATATGATGTCTAAACTAAGAACATGGTGTTGAATATTGTGTATATGATGTCTAAACTAAGAACATGGTGTTGAATATTGTGTATATGATGTCTAAACTATGCAATGCAAGACACCATACACATGATATGAGTAGTAGAACCGTGCCAAGTTAGAGCATACACCTCGGTGGGGGAATAGGACTCGTCATCTGTCTCTGAATCCATCTCCGAGGAGCTATCAGGACCCAACAAGAGATCTGCTTCGACAGGTAGCACTGTCTGCTCTGAAGGCCTTGTTTTCACTCCAGATTTTTCCATCACCCACTCAAATGGCTGATTCACAGGAAGAGTAGTTTAATGTACAAACATTGTCGACAAATGGAAATTTAATGAAGAAAAGGGTGGGCTAGATATCATTCAAATATATGATGCCTGGTTAAACAGGATGGCATTGCACATTTCACATATATTATGGCTGGCTAAAAGACATGAGACTGCATAATTCCCATATATGATATTGAAACTAAACAAGTGGCATTACAGAACATGTCTAAACTAAGCAGATGACATATATGATGTCGAAAGTAGGCACTGCAAGGCAACATATGCATGATATGACTAACATCATCATGCCAAGTTAGAGCAAACACCTTGGGGCGTAAATAGGAGTGGTCAGTAGCGTCTGAATCCGCCTCAGAACAAATATCTTCCTCTGGATTACAATCTGGAGAGGGGGGGAGGGTTTGCCATTGAACCCACCATGGAGCGATGTCTGCATGACATTGTATTGCCGCGCAAAACTCTTCTCTTTTTCTCTACATGTTCAGCATGACTATGTACAATATCTGACATGCATAAAAAAATATAGTGAGATTATGTAAGGAGAGCATGCAGAAATCTAGAGTAATGGTAACAACCAGTGGATGGATCAAAAAATAATGATAGCAGGGTGATGATTGCTTTAATATAATAAAAAACAGATGATGATTGCTTTACTAATTTGTTTCCCACCCAAGATGAACACCATATGCATGCCCTAGGTGAACCAGATATTAGACAGAGATACTATTCATTGATGCCTCGATATGTTCCCCACAACTAATTTAGAACTCAAGTTTGAACATCAATTTGGACCTGACTTGGATTCTAAGAGGTGAACATGACAATAAAGTAGCAGGTAATATTAAGCAATGCATAACATAAGCAGAAACAAAAGAGTACGACCTCTCTTGTGGACCTGTGTACTCCTCAGGTTCATCTGCTAAGTCGATGATGGTGATGTCATTGCGGTGGGTGCCGGCGGTAGGGAAGGAGATCTGAGGTGGCGAAAGACGGTCAGGAGTCATGATGTCTTGTTTGGTAGATGCTTCTATCGATGGAGCAGCTCAGGTGAGGTGGACGACGTCGCGGCAGGAGCAGGACAAACCACACAAAGTTTTCTTCGCACCTACCTGTAACTGAAGTAATTCTGTAAGGGCTCATTTGGCTTGCATGATCCTAAAAACGCAGGGATAGGAGGAAAAACACCGGAATAGGATAGGAATGCACACGGGAAACAAAGCATTTGTGAACATAGGATTTCTGTCAACTTTGGTGTTTGGTTCACAGGAAAAGGAGGAGCAGAGGAATGCAAAGAAACATGGCCAAAATAAAGTGAAATCATATGAAAGCGTGTATAGTTAGAATGTTATTCTGCCACTAATGCACTTGCTCTTGTTTTCATGCATAGGATTTTGAAAAGTAGGTCCAGGTGGATGTTTTGCTCCATTCCTTTCAACAAAATGCATGAATAATCAAATAGTAGAGTGCCATAGGCAAATTTCCTATTGCTATGTTTTTCCGTTGAACCACAATAGCCCTAATGATTGACATGAATGTAGAGTAATAAGTGATGCAAAAAGTGTACAAACTCTTTGTTGTAGCCGTGTCGACCTCAGCATCATTGGGTTGGTCGGTGAAGAAGTTGAGGTAGAGGTGGCTGCCGGAGGTGTGGAGGAAGATCTGAGGAATCTGTAGACGGCATCAAGGGCACTGCTCTATTGTGATGGATCGTTCTGTCCTTGGAGCAGCTCCGGTGAGCCGTAATACATCAAGCCTGAAGTAGCACGAGACAAACATCATTAAAATCAAGTATGATTCTAATAGCATCGCCAATAGATGATGTGAAATGCATTACCAAAAAGTGATAGATGTAAAATTTACATCACCAAAAACCACCTGACTACAACAGATGAGGTAAAAACTGTTAACTCTGAACTTAACTATCGAAACTGAAATTTACTGTGGAATCTGAATGTTACTATCGAAACTGAATGCAATGGTAGCAGAGGAGCACTTCACATGGGATAGTTTAGGGACGGCCTGTAGTTCGTCTTCAACCTGCACCCCCATAAGCCGCCAGCCACCACTGGCCGAACCACCGCGCCGCCTCGCCGCCCCGAAACAACTCCCCACTACAGCCTCGCCGCCTCAAAACAACTCCCCACCGCCGGTCCGCTACCGCATCGCCGCCCCGAAACAACTCCTCACCGTTAGTGCGCTGCCGCCACGGCCAGTCCCCCCCCCCGCCAAGCTTTTTCTCCAGCGATCCCCACGCCACCGCCCCACCACCGC
>NC_041382.1:446328470-446363774 GCF_002162155.2 Triticum dicoccoides
CGAGCAGTACCCCACCCAAAACCCTTAGATTGATAGTGGGGTACCTCTCCGGTGAGCCCCCTCCCCGCTGCGGGTGGTTCTTCCTTAACTCCGGTGAGACCCACCACCCCTTGAAAATTGACTGACCCAAAAGTCGATTCAGTCGACTGAAGTGTAGCTAAATCAGAGTAGAGCAGCGGCACAAGCGAGGGGGAGAGCAGCAGCACGAGAAAGCGAGCGAGATCCGGAGCAACAGCAGCGCGAGCAAGCGAGCGAGAGCCCAGGCAGCAACAGCAGCGTGAGCGAGTGAGCGAGAGCTGGAACAGCAGCAGCTGGGCGAGCGAGTGAGCGAGCGAGAGCAGGAGCAGTAGCAGCAGCACGAGTGACCGAGCGACAGCCGGAGCAGCAGCAGATCCGGCTAGTATGACCGCCGCCGCCGAAGGGGCCTCGCACTAGGGAGAGCCGTCGTGGAGATGTCGCCCATGGCGCCGACTTCGAGGTAGCCGCTCCATGGGGGTGCTGGATGGAGCACCATCAGCACCGAGAGGTCGACTTAAGGAGAAGGTGCGATGCGATGGGTGTACAACCTCTTTGGTGGCGCCGAGTAGGCCTCGGCTTCGTCTGAGGAGTCGGTGAGGATGCTGTGGTTCTGGTGGAGTAGATTAAGGCGGTGCTGTGGGGATGGAGCAGCCGCGATAGACGAGGCGATCGTCGGAGCAGCTCCTTGGAGGTTGAGGACGGGGCGGCTGAACCGACGGGACGACGAGATGGACGACGGATCCTCATCCGGGGAGGTGGATGAGGGACGTCGAGCTGTTGCAGTGGACGATGTCATCGGGGAATAGGCTCCGGCTGGGCAGAGGTGAGGTGGCGGACGGAGAAGGGTAGGGTTTCGCGGCTGGAGCGGAGAGGTTATGGTGTCCTGGGATTTCAAATGGCGAAAAGGAGGCGATGGGAGGGGGACCATGACTTAGGGACGCGCTTGTCCAAAATGTAGGGTGTGTTACAAAAGTACCCCCACCGATTTGAACTAGCGGCCCTTTCAGCTCAGAGTTAGAAGGGGGATTTCGCGTGTCGGGATTTGGCAGCTGGAGGGAGTTTTCGCGCGGGTTGTAATTCCAGGATAGCAAGGCGTGGGTTGTGAAGGCGCCAGTTTTGGGAGCACGATATCAGAATTTTCGGGATATAACAAAGCGCGGGTTGAATTTTAGGGACCAGCCTAATGTGTAATATTGTACTTGTACGTACCAAATCAATTCGCACTTACCTCAATTAAAAAAAACCAAAAAATAAAACTATTCACACCACACAAAGAGAGAGTCTTGTCCCGTTTTACTATACAAATGCTATTCAAAGCTACACAAAGAGAGAGTATGAATCCATGTTATGTACAATTAAATTTTTTTGCTGGCTGTATAATGCATGTAACCAACTCATACCAACATTTTAGTGCATTCGAAATATTTATACTAGCGCTGCAATTCGAACTGAATTTGAATTCATTACTCTATTTCAATAAGAATCTACAATCATGATTGTTGCCAACTTCAACCATCATTCGTTTATTACCTTGACAACACACCACATGATTACTATAGAGATAGATATGACTATGTGTACTATAAGAACTCGAATTCAATCTTTTGAATACACTTGATGTTGATTCCAAATAACAATACATTTGATGTACTAACTATATATTCATAATCTAAACCATGTTCCATACGTACACCGTGTTTATCACACAATGTATAGTGCCCCGTCCCCTACATTATGACAAGTATTTAGCCCTAAGATTCAAAAGCCACACATTAGCCCAAAATATAATCAATGTTCTATATATTATATGTAGTACTAGCAAGATGCCCATGCGTTCCACGGAACATCAACATGATCAACGCAAGGCCTTATTTGCAAATATGGAGAGGGGTGTGGGTATCTTTTTTCAAAATTGCCATAGTTTCCTTCCTATCCGTCAGATATAAATCAGACATCCTATATTACAGGATGGTAGGCACCCATCATCGACAACTTTGTTTTTTATAAGAGTAAAGCTAAATATATTATATGTAGTATAACATGTTCATAATCACACCATGTGTATCACCGTTATATATATTCACGCATGCGTCGGTATAAAACACTATGATAAATTCTTCAAATATCCGAATTCGCTTTTTATCAAGGTAGTCAGAATCCCGATTCGACTGCTTGAATCCTACGACTTCATGACCCTACGGAAGCATGTCGATTCAAATACCACTATGAATCCGAATCTGGTAGAATCCATGTTGGGTCACGATCTAAATCATAGAATCCTGTACAAAAATGTGCAATCCCGACTATGCCATGGACTACGTCCGATTATACTAACTTATCTAAGCCCTTTGTTTAGTTGTAGAAAAATAGTATGCCATCATCCAAACCCCTTTTCATATACCTCATGGACCTTTATTCCCCTCCCAAATCCAAACACTCAGCTGTAGACACCTTTGATCTAGCTCTTAGTAACCCTAGACCGAATTTGAGGATTAGACTAGTCGACATATGGAATTGGCGGGAAAAGGAGGATGCTTCAAGATTGATCGGAGAAGGAGAGCAAGAACCTTCAAGGTTTAGCATTGTAGGTCAGATAGACAAGTGTCCAACTATTCACGCACTCTAAATAGAATATAAGTAAATTTCATGCATTGGAGGTTTAAATGTTCTATATATTTCCCTCTCATATATGTTCCATACATGCGAGCTAGATGGTAGGTTAGCCATAAAAAGAAGTGGAATACAACTAACATTGACGTGTACGTTATTTGCTCCATATTTAGTGTCAAAACTCTATAGAACCGATATAAATTTCTTGTGTGCATACAAAATATCTTATTTGAGTAAATCTAGTAGAATCCTCGATTCCACGACTCGATCTTACAACTTGATTATCTCTGAGGAAAACCAATCTGACTCCGAATCCCGACTCTGAGTACCTTGATTTTTATAATGAATTATGATCTCTATTTGTCTTTTACACCCACACAATCCTCGTATCTTTGTACCTAGCGCTAACTTTCTCTCGTGCATGTACACGGCCACATCCCTCTCACCCTCCCTCGGCATTATCTAGCTCCATCACGCAAATTCTTCTTTTCACTTTAGGTCCTTCACCCACGGTGTGTGTAGGCCCCCAAGTCCTTCTTTATCGCACACATCGATCGATATGCCTCTCTAGCCAGGTGTGCCTACCACAAACACAAGCTTCCCCTCACTCCCACCACTCTTTTCATCGATCTCGTACTCGCACACTCCTTCCCTCTCGATATAGTATGCCTCCCGCACCAACTCTTAGATGCACCCCCTCTCTCTATCCTTCTCGCATGGCCTTATTTGCTTCTAACACATGCATGCATGTATACCGATCGATCTCCCTACATATACCTAGGTCGACTTTAACTATTTTCCCCCCACCCATCGATTGACGTACCTCACAAGTTATGTCTCTCCTTTCTCTAGCAGAGGACGATTGATCTTCCTATGTAGTTATGTCTTCTTACCATAGCCATATCGTCCCCCCTCATCATTCGTGCATGCCTCCTGACCCGTCTCTCACAAGCACGCGCACAGACAGGCAGCCATCCCCTCTCTTATTGATATTACACGCGTGCCCTCCGTTTGTCTAGCAAGCCTCTCCCAACATTTGTTAGAAGCAACTCCACTACCACGCCTCCAACACTCTAGCTCTGTCTCTCTCCCAACCTTATTCCTCTCCAAGATGCTGATCGATCTCCCTTAATACATAAGGTAGGCCTCTCTCCTCCTCCACACATATACCAGCCATTGTACCTCTATAGTTAATAAGGCCTCCCCCCACCACACACTGATAGTCGAGCGCTGTAGGTAGGTATCCATGCCACAAAGACAAACTGCACCTGTCCCCTCTCATGTTCCAGTAGGCCAGCCACCCTATATCTTTGATGTGGGCACACACAAATTCAATGGCACTCTTTAGCCATCGCGCGCGCACACACACACACACATCATCCCTCTCTTCGATTCTATGGATACCTCAAGCCGATGATACCTCCACTCTCTTCTCGTGATCGCCCCCTTTATATATATGATATATCCAGGACTCTATTTTCACACACATTGCATATGTTACATTTTTTTGATTGACATCCCCGCCAAAAAAACACTCACGAACCCACACACTATATCTCTCTAGGTGGTGTATGTCTGTCACACAACCCCACATAGGTGGTGTACGTACACGAAGAGAATAGGTGCACGTACTCACGCTTTGTACCCAGCCACACCCGCGCGGGTACACAGTGGAGCTCATTTCTGCATGAAATGGCAGCCCACGTGCTAATTTGAATGCGTGTAGTGGTTGTTTACCTACGGAGGTCGTGTACCACGCATGCACGAAGCAAAGTTCGACTTGATGTGTTGGCGCATTATTTTAAAATAAAGTTATATCGCTCAATGGCACGTACACAGAATATAAAACAATTTTTATGGAGAAAAAGGTAGTCCGCTCTACTATATAAAATGGAGCCTGCCTGCCTGGGTTTGTCTCTCTTTAGAGTATCTCACACAAGGCGGCGGTGGCCTCTCTCTCTCTCTCTCTCACCGTTGGTCACTAATCCGGCCGCATCCCGTCCGCTAGTGGAAAGGGAGGATCTGCATCGTTTCTCCGTTCGATGGTGCCGAGGCAGCACGTCCCGATCTGCAGTACCCGCCATTCTCTCTGACCAAGCTCCGGTGCGGTAGGGCCTACACCACCTGCTCGCTGCCGCATTATGGCAGATCCCGCCCGCCGCCGCTCACCTAGTTACATCCCGATGCCCCCCCGGTATCCCCTCTGGCTTTGCTCCACCACCCGTCTTCCCACGTCGCTGCATGTGGAAAATCTTGCATGTGGATCTAAAATAATTCTTTGCCCAAAATGTAGCTCGTCCGGCGTACTTTCCATATTGCAATCTCGTCCCCACACCATTTTAGACAAACACAACCGGCTGTTATCTTCCCTTAGGACATGGAATATGCTTCTTTCTTGTCGTTGCATGTGTCGTCAACTGTTATTGGCCAGTAATTGTTTCCTTTCTACCTCTTTTTTGCAAACAGGGCTATCCATTTCACCTTGTTGCTATTGCGGCCTTTTGGTGAACTGCACAAATAACTTTTTTCTTAAGAGTGTTTTGTGCAGTTGTACTAAAATGTCACACGGGCAACGTCTACATTTTAGTGCAACTACACAAAGGGAGATTGGTTTTGCTCTATCCTCCTCATCGAACTTCGCGCCTAATCTTCTCCAACTATTTGCTTAATCTTCTCCAAATAGTTAGTCTTAAGAGAGACCGCAAAGGTGACAGGCTTCTATTTGTGTGTTTATTCTTTCATCAGCAGTCCTCTATTATCATAATCACACTTAATATCTTTGAAATAGGTATGCTCAACTCTATTTTAGTGGAACTGCACAAAATGATCAGAATGTTGCATGCTCCAGACAGCTACTTTTTTCCCAACATGCCTTGTTGATTTAGACAGAGCTGGGGAGACGTTGCTGCCAAAGTTAGTTTTTTATTGTTTCCGAAAGAGCATCGATGGCAAGACACATGAAACAAAAGCTGAAAGCTCAGAGCATTGTACAATTTCATGTCGCTGGAAAATTATTTGTATTGTACGTCAATTATGTAAACAAATGCTGGAATCTTGATAGCATTGCCAGAAGCCTCTTTAGCATCCGGGTCGATGTGCCATGCACAAAATTATACTTCCTCCGTTCCTAAATATTTATCTTTTTACAAATTTCAAATGGACATATTTTAGAGTGTAGATTCACTAAGTTTGCTTCGTATGTAGTCACTCGTTGAAATCTCAAGAAAGACAAATACTCCGTAGTATATTTAAGAATGGATGGAGTAGTGCACAGCCGCATGGGAGACTCAGCCCAGTTGTTGCGCCGCACTAATAGTGAGAAGTAATGAGCAGTCAAATCATAAGCCCCACCTTTCCCACTGTAAGTTGCTCGGAAGGAGCAACCATCAATACGCTCTAAAGTCTCTCTAGTGGAGGAAATGCATGGAGAGAAATGCATCAGAATGAAGCGTACCCTGTAAACTATGACGGAGGGAGGAGTAGTATGAGGCCCTGTTTGGATCACCGTTTCTCTTTTGAATACACTTGTAAAAAATACACACATGCGCCCGTCATTTCAATTCCGGCT
Source organism: Triticum dicoccoides (assembly GCF_002162155.2). NCBI lineage: Eukaryota > Viridiplantae > Streptophyta > Magnoliopsida > Poales > Poaceae > Triticum > Triticum dicoccoides. The sequence continues at coordinate 446,334,667 of NC_041382.1, forward strand.
GGAATTTGCACAACGGCCAGTAACTTATCAATGTAAGTTATACGCCTCCGTATTGAAATACAACCATTCCAAGCATGCCCTGAAGGTGCAAAACTAAGTACGCGTATGGCTAGTCGGTCAATGCACTCCCTCTTGGAGCAAACCGATCTCAATTGACGGCAAAATGGCCAACCCGCCATTCCTTGAGAGAGACGAGGAGCGAGAACACACAGAAGGGCTCGCACGGAGGCAAGATATATTCGAGCATGGTTGATCGATATCATCATTACATGTTCGATGCTTTTTAACACTACCATTGGGCTGTCGTTTTCCGCCCTTCTCCCGAATAAATGTGTACTTTATCAAAGAATAAAATAAAATAAGAGTACAGACGCTCCACCATGCAGTTCTAGTAGTATTACTACTCATACAACTATAAACCTTGCGCTTGGCTCTTCGCCTCTTCGTGAAGTCGAACAATGATGGTACTCCCCATGTTGGGTACTACAGTGTATGCCTATGGCAATCTGACATCGAATGAACTGTTGCATGTCCACCGCCTGGGCGAAGGTAGGTTGCATTAGTCGAAAGATGTAAGCGAGCTTCACCTTGTCCTACAAGCTTCTCCTTGTTCTGCGAGTTGATGGGACACACCAAAAAGTAGTGCTAGTCCATACTCCCTCCTTTTCTGGTTAATATGGCTTAATTTTTTTTGCGGGTAAATGAGAGAACTTTATTCATATATAAGCATTCTTAGGATGATCAGCCAAGAGACTGGTCACTAGGAGGCGAGGTACCCCGCAAAAAAAGAAGAAGGAAGCCAGCTATCGGACACATTCAAAGTGCAGCAAGGACGGTTCGCACAAAGATGCGCTGCAAGGTTTGCTAACCGGTTTACATGCTGAATAACAAAAAAAGAGGAAATATTACTGAGGAATCCTATTTGTAAAAGGATCTAAGCCAGAATTAAGCGAGAATTGTGGCGAGTGTTCCATGCAATCAACTTCCATTATCACATGCGAGAACCCTCGAAGGGAACCAAATGTGTTGAAGATTGCTTTATCACATTTTTAAAATATAATAAGAGTGCAGATGCTCCTCCATCTAGTTCCTAGTATAGTATAGTACATACCTCTATAGTAGTAGTACTAGTACTAGTAAACTTTGCGCTTGGCTGTTCGCCTCTTCGGGAAGTCGAACAACAATATATACCAGTACTAGTATAGTGTATGCTTCTAGAAATCTAACACCGAATTAACTGTTGCACGTCCACCGCCTGAGTGAGGGGGAGCTTTCATTAGTCAAAAGTTTCTCCTTGTCCTGCGAGCCACTGCGCGCAAGCTTCTCCCGTCCTGCAAGCTTCTCCTCATTCGGCAAGTTGATGGGACACAACAAAGTAATGCTAGTCCATACTGCCTCCTTTCCGGTTAATATGGCTTAATTTCAAATGAGATAAATACACTGTCTGTCACTATATATTTGTAAAAATACGGTCAGTGGACTTCTTAATATGCTTATTGCGCTCAATATATACATTTTCTGGTGTTTATATGGTCGCTAGCTCACCCTGGCTGAGTATGTGTGTGCATGCACGTTTAGGTTGAGCACTTGAGCGTGACCGTGTGTGTTCCATCGTGTGCTCGGACATGCATGAATTAGGGCGTCACACGCGTTTTTGCGTCTATATGTACGTGTGACTGTTTCATGCATTCACGAAGTTGTAGTCCCTTACATTCACATGTTCATAAGTTAATGCTTTGTCAAAAGGTTGCATGCAAGGTTTAATCATTCGTTGTTCACGCATGCATACCTGATATGAATACTACATTGGTAAAGACAAATTCTTGAGGAAAACGAGCCCATGAATTGAGTATAAAGGGGACCAATAAGCCAGGACGGAGGGACTACCAGCGGTGAACCGGAAGGAGGGAGTAGGTACCGGTAGTACAGTACTATGTAACAACGTGCAGTAACAAAATTCCTCTATGCGCATCCTGTCTACTCACGTGTCATGCAAGAAAATAGAGATAAGTACAAGTGAGACTCAGGAACGGTCATACACGTAGGGGGAGTACGTGTAGGGGCCACCAAGGAGTAGTCAAATCACATAGTAAGTTAGTCGGAAGAAGCAACCATCATTTCACTCTTCAATGATACGTACGCAATATAAAATGGTTGATATGGAGAGAAAAAGAAAACCACTATATATAGTTATATACACTAGCAGGAGCATAAGTTACAAGCCTACTTGCTTGGGTTGCTCTCTTCACAAGCATAGAACAATGGTGGCCACACCGCTGGTCACATATCCGACCTGATCCCGCCGCTACGGGAAGGGAACAATGTTCTGCTTAGACGCGGTGGACATCGGCGAGGGAGAAAACCCACAGTCGGTGCGTCCCAATCGGGGGTCCCTGCGGCATGGGCTGATGTCGCATCCCAACCGCCCTTCTAGCTACAGCCTGACATCCCAGGTAGTACATCTTCCTTTTGGAGCTGGCTTGCTCCACTGTCGCAGCTCCCCACGTAGCTCCATCTCCATGTCGATCTTTCTCTACTTCTACAGGCTTCTATTTGTGACTAGTAATAATGTACGTGCAATGCACGTTTATAATAGGTAAGATATTACTTGCACGTTATATTAGGTAAGATATATCTGTTGCACGTTGGTATTTGGTAAGATATCAATTATTTTTTCATGGGAATGGTAGGATATTAATTACATGGCAGATTTCAAGGGATAGTGTTGAGTCAAAACGTGTTTATAACCAATGGCAGTGGTGGGTAATTAGAGCGTTAAACATGTTTGGTGCTCAACATTGGAGCGATTTGAACCACTAGATAACATGATTTGATGGCCAAGATGGTTTGTATCTGCCCATTTGGGTCTTTTTATATTGGTATAGATGAGTTTATGTCTCATGAACTAGTGCTAGTACTATTATTCTAATCACACTTCTTCAATATCTTTGCCATCAGGGATGCTCAGCTCGATTTTAGTGGAACTGCACAAAAGCATCATATGATCCGAGGGTGCCCGCTGTCTTTCCTTCGACAGGTTCTACCTAGCCAGGAAATTAAATCATGTTTAGGGTTTAGGGTTTAAGGCATAGTGACCCCATCAGTAGTTTTTCTTTTGTACATGCTCTCACAACTTTTGTCTTTAGTTATGACATAAATATTGGCTACGATCTGTGAATCATTTAGATGCATCAGCAAGCGTGTTAGTTTTCCTTTGTATATAGTGGAATGTTGTAACGGGGCAACCTTGGAGTAGGAATGAAAATGGAGAGGAAAGTTTCCATTTTTCCGGAGAAAAAATGGAAACAGAGAGAAACCAACGTTTCGTTTCGTTGGATCACGCCATCGAGCAAAACCAATGTTTAAATCACGTCTGTCGCATTAGTGTCTCACCCTCCTCCATGGCTCGACCCCACACGGTCGCTCGACATGCCACTCACCGCAAACCGAGTATACACTAACTTCCCGCCTGCTTGTCGATGGATCGCGCAATGGAGTACTAGCACTGCTGGAAGATATTGACGAGTTGGGGGAGGATAGCTACTTGTAGCATGGACTCCCAAGAACTTTTACATGCATGTTATGGCCGGCTATTGCAACCTTTGAATGTGGAGCAGTCGTGTGCACTGGCAAGCGGCGCGGGCGACACTCTCTCAGCCGGCGTGCCACTGCAATGTCGGCACCAGCAAGAGGTCGCGTCCGCTCTGGCTGGGCATGAATGCGGCACTGAAAGTTTCAGGCGGGAAGCACGCGCGGGTGATGAAGAGGGTTCGGGTTGGTCAGGAGCGGGCGTGGCAGTAGTCCAGATGCCCGCAAACAAGAGATGATGTATGTTAATATTGCTGCATATATAATTAACAACGTAAATAATGTGCCAGTTGGAAAAATATGATTAGAGATGGAATTTTACATAAACACGGATATGCATGTCTATGTCTTTTTGTTTTTTTGCAGGAACAAACTTGTATTACTCACATAGCCAGGCTACACTCAGAGTTACAAAGTTCGACAATGCCATTAGGGCCTGAACCTAGCCAAACAGTGATACGGCTACTAGTCCTACCAGAATGAGCTAAAGTATGATAGACAATGTTGTTGTTTCGTCGAACATGAGCAATACAAGTATTTTGGAGTGCCATGAGCGATCTAATATCACGCACCAAAAAACCAAACTGAGATCTATCAAGATCTTGATTCCTAATCCTCGCCATATTTATAGCTTCAAGGCAGTCGGTCTCGATATTGATATTTGGAGCTTAGACTCCCCACGTACTTTATTATATTAATATAACTTACCGTAGAACGATTGTTCTACGGTGTGTGGGTCAAAAACAAAAGATTAGTCCACTGCAATAGGAGCGACAAACCCTCTTTGATGGCCAACAATTCTGCTTCCAGTGCGTTCGCGCAATAACACAAGCTTCTACACGAAGAGAAAATTATAGCACCCCCATGATCCCTTAGGCCTTGTACAATGGTAGATGCTTAGGGAGGTGCTTAGAAAGATAAACCGGATTTTTCTGAAGCACCAGTGCTTATTTCTACATGAGAGACGCTTAGTTAAGCGTCTACCTTGTACAAATAAGGAATGGTGCTTAAGGAAAGCCTGGTTTATTTCTCTAAGCACCTCCCCTAAGTACCTACCATTGTACAAGGCCTTAGATGCATGTACCATCAGTTCCATTCTCTGGCAAGAAGGAACCATCGGTATTCAGTTTTACCCAGCCATCCTCAGATGCATGTCTATGTCTATGTGTGTGTGCGCGACGACTGTCACGACCTGGAAGCGGGGGCGTGTTTTTGATCGAGTTTTCTTTCTTGGTACGTTAAAAAATTGTCCGCCAGTTTTCGGTTTTTTTTCGGGAACGTGCGTATTCTATTTAAAACCACTGCTATGGAGAGATTTTTTTACTCCATTGTACATATAGCCTCTTGTTTGATAGGGTTTCTCGCGTCTTGCTCTCTCACCCTCTCCATATCAAAACAAGATGACAGTGTCCACTCTATCTCTCTCCTCACCGGTGGTAACAGATCCGGCTGAATCCCATCCGCTGCGGGAGGTGAGGAGGTGCAGCGTTGACGTTGTCACCATCGGCGATGGAGGAAGCCGATGCGCACCGTCCTCTCGGAGTCGGCGCTGGTGCGGACGAAGGTCCTCCACACCCTTGTTCGGTGCTGTCGTGTGGGCAGATCCCGCCCGCCCGCCTAAGCGACATCTCGCCCACCTGAGGTATAACTTCTTGTACTGGTCCAGCTCCCCAGGTCGCTGCATGCGGGTTTTCTTCTATGTGACTACTCCCAGCTCCCCATGTATAGTAGCTAGGGTTCGTCGGCTGGTCCAACATCACCTACTATTATAGAGGAAATGCCACTCGAAAAGTTGTCCTGATTTATGCCTCGGTGGAGGTATACATGTTGTTTCGGCAAAAAGTACATGGTGGTTGTGCAGTCATTGTCCATATGCTCCTATTGCTGCTGCTAATCTAATACTATTACTGTTTAAATGAAGAAATGTTTTTTTTTCTCGGGTATGATGGTTTAGTTCCCATCAAGAGAATCATGATTCTTCTGTTTGTTGGTCTACTTTTCATTAATTCTTATTGACAATTGAGATGTCGTTGTTAATCTTGTACCACTGCCAAAACAAAGTAACAACACTATATCCTTTTTATATTTTTGCAAACAGCGATGCATATCTCCATACCCGGGCATGTCTTCCTCAATTTTAGTGGAACTGCACAAAATTGGATGGCCATTGTTGTTCCACCTCACTGTCCTCTGCCACGTGGTTCTTCCTTCCTCGAGCTTGATTAATGAGGAGAAACAGACCAGAGTGAGGATTTGTCGAACTTCATAGGTTCCTCACCCAAACTTGATGCCAAATGGATGATGCATCACCACGATGACCTATCGATGCTCATGGTTGCGCCTCATGGTTGTGTCGGATGGTGAAGCTGATTGATTTTCCACGAAAAACAAGCTGTCTTCCATCAGTGCTCTTTTCTTGTTAACCACAAAGATAATATCCTTCATCAGTTCACCTTGGTTGCGTTGGAGACACATTTATCTTTCACGTTGGTGCAATTTTATCACATAATTGGCTATGAACCAAATGTTTCCTCGAAGAAGGATCGACGTTGGTACTACGAGCATAAGTTTTGTATTGATTCCTAAGCCTTCTCACAACTTTGTCTTCAGCTCCCCTGTAATTTTATTTGTCCAGCTAATAACTTTGATTAAAAAAATGGCATGGACTAAAAACCCGGATGGACATAGTAGCCCTCCATTTTTATTTACTCCACATATTAGATTTGATTGAAGTGAAACTTTGTAAAGTTTGACCAAGTTTAGGTCGAACACAACAAACCATAATTATTGAGAGAGGGAAAACTACACATACTATCAAAACTTTCCGATAATTGAAATTAGAATTCTTTATTTGTACACACTCTCACACGTTTCCGATAATTTGGCGCATGTGTGGTTGTTCACTTAAGAGAGGGTAGTGTACCGCACGCACCAGGCAGGAAGTGCGATCAGGACGTGTAGATCGTTAGTTCATCGGAAGTAGTAGTTTTCTTCACTGGTACGTTAAATTAAGAGTTTCGTTTCGTACTTACACAATTTAAAATGATTGTTATAGAGAGAATAAGAAAACCACTCCACTATATATTGGTAGTATACACGAGTACTATATGGAAGCAACTTCATTGACTTAGTGCACCTGCCTTTGGGTTTATGATAGGTGGGCCCAAAATGTGCCTAACTCACCTATCATACAGCCAAAAGCAGGTGCAGTTAAGGCACCAGAGCTCAGTCCGTACTACATTATATATGTAGTACTATATAAGCTAGAGCCTTAGTGCTTGTTCGCTAGAGTTTGCACTCTCCACACTCTCGCCACACTACATATATATAGACGCTGGAGGCTCAGCGTTCCTTTGCTAGGGTTTGCTATATTCACAGTCTCTCACCCAGTCACCCTCTTCACCAAATCTAAACAAGACTCTGTTGGCCTCTGTCTCTCTCTCACCTCTCACAGCTGGTGAAGGAGGCGTCAGGATCTCGTCGCACCAAAAGGGGAGGAGGTGCAGTGTTCACTCTATCGCCTTCGGTGAGCGAGGCAATCCACTGCCGGCTGCGTTATTCTCTTTCACCCAGCGCCTGTGCGGGAGGGCCACCGACCCCTTCTTCCTCAATGTCGTACGTAGTGTGGGCATATCCGGCCTCCCGCCCCACGCCTTGCCACATCCTGACGACCCTAAGGTATAAGTTTCTTTGAAACCGTCATTGCTCTAGCTACATGCGGATCTTTTTCGATTCTGTAATTGAATCTAGGTCTTTGTTCAAAGAGGAAAGAAGGGTGCGGTGGGGTGGAGCATGAATCTAGGACGTGGTTTAACGAGGAAAGGAGGGACGGAAAGTAGTATAGACTAGCTATCCTGCCGCTTTCTTGGTCGAAAACGGAAAAGGTGGTAACCCAGTACACACACTTGTAAGGAACCAATCCCTTTGTTGAAAAGGGAAAGAAACTGGGGGTCGGGTAGTTTGTGCAAGACTAGATTTGTTGCCCTCACATAGGAAAAAGGTTCAAAGAGAACAAATATGGGACAACGCAGATATGCTGCTTGGCTCCATACTCTGCAACACCCATTTATACGTGTGGACACACATGGTGTTGGCATGTCCCATACAACTATTTTGCTGTTGTTAATCTAAGAATGCTGCTGGAAAATTGAAGCAATGCCACTATTAAAAGTAAATTACATTCTGAACGAATGTTGTTTTAAGAGAATATCTTTGTTAATATGAATCAATGCAACCATTTTAGAAATGCTACTATCCTACTTTGTTTTCCATCAAGATGAGTTAGATGCTTCTTTTTGTCGCCATTTGTTTCAGCCTACTTTATTGGCCAGTAATTGTTTCCTTTTGTGCCTATTTTAAAACAGGGATATCTATTCAAATTGTTGCAATAGCAAACTTAAACATCACACCAGCGACTTTGCTTGATTTCAGTGCAACTACACAAAACGAGATTGGATTTCCTATTCATGTTGGCAGATTCATAGGTGATCTTGTGTGCGTCATGACAGGTTGGTACTTGCCTTCATCCACATGATCGTGTAGTGTGTTTTGAGATGATGTGCTACTTGTATTTGTATTGTTTTAAATAAATGCTGAATTGAAGCTATTGTATTGCTCCCTTTTCCCATTAAGTAGTGAACAAAAAAAGGTACCAAAATAGACATGATGCTTGTTGCTTTGTTACAACAAACTCTGCACCACCCCCTTTATAAGTAGATGGAAGCACATGGTGTTGTTGCGCCCACTCTCTCCTAAAACTGTTTATGCTTTTTCTTAATCTAATGCCGCTGGTAAAATTAAGCAATGCCACTCTTAGAAATAACTACTGAACTATTTTAAGAGAATTTCTCTGTTAATATGAATCAATGCAACCGTTTTAGAAATGCTACTGTCCTATACTTTGTTTTCCATCAAGATAAGGTAGATGCTTCTTTTTGTTGCCGCATGTTTTATCCTCCTTTATTGGCCAGTAATTGTTTCCTTTCTTGCCTCTTTAAAACAGGGATATCTATTCAACTTGTTGTTATAGCAAACTTAAATGTCACACCAGCAACATTGCTTGATTTCAGTGCAACTGCACAAAACGAGATAGGATTTCCTATTCGTGTTGGTAGATTCGTATTTTATGTTGGTTGTCTCATGAAAGGTCAGTATAGGCCTTCATCCACATGATTGTGCAGTGTGCTTTGAGATATTGTGCTACGTGTATTGGTACTGTTTTAAATAAATGTTGAATTGAAGCTATTGTATTGCTCTCTTTTTCCCATTAAGTAGTGAAAAAATGGTACCAACCCAGACATGATGCTTGTTGCTTTGTTACAACAAACTCTGCATCACCCCTTTTATAAGTAGATAGAAGCACATGGTGTTATTGCACCCACTCTCCCCTGGAACTATTTATCCTTTTTGTTAATCTAATGCCGCTGGTAAAATTAAGCAATGCCACTCACAGAATTAACTATTGAATCTTAGTTCAAAACTACAACACTTTTTAGGGATTGGCAGAATTACTATTTTTGTGGACGCATGTTTCATCCTCGTTTTTTTGCCAGTAATTGATTCCTTTTTTGCCTCTCTTAATATAGGGATACCTATTCAACTTGTTGCTATTGCGACATTTTGCTTCACTACGTGCAACACTTATGTTTTATGAGTGTTTTGTGCAGTTCAACTTGAATGGCACGCCGGCGACTTTGCTTAATCTTGGTGGAACTGCACAAAAGGAGATCATGGATTTTCATATAGGTGTTGGGATTTCTTTCAAGTCCTCCACGCGAGTTGTTTCAAATCTTGGTGAAGAAAGGTCAGTACCGGCTTTCATCCACATGATGCTGCAGTGTGCTTTGAGATGTTGTGCTACTTGTATTGGTACTGTTTTGGATAAATGTTCAATTGAAGCTATTGAACTGCTGTCTTTTACCATTGAGTGGGCAAAAATTGTTCCAATCCAGACCTGATGCTTGTTTCTTTGTTACAACAAAACGCTGCATCACCCAATTTATAAGTCGATGGAAGCACATGGTGTTGTTGCGCCCACTCTCCCCTTGAACTGTTTATGCTTTTTGTTAATCTAATGCCGCTGGTAAAATTAAGCAATGCCACTCTCAGAATTAATTAACTACTGAATCTTAGTTCAAAACTGCAACACTTGTTAGAGATTGGCGGGATTACCATATTTGTGACTGCATGATTCATCCTCCTTTATTGGCCAGTAATTGATTCCTTTTTTGCCTCTGTTAAAACAGGGATATCTATTCAATTTGTTGCTATTATAGACCGGATTTCCATATATGTGTTGAGATCTCTTTTAGGTCTTCCTCGCGAGTTGTTTCAAATTTTGGTCTTGAAAGGTCAGTACCGACTTTCGGTACCAACTTTCCTCAGAATTAACTACTGAATCTTAGTTCAAAACTCCAACACTTGTTAGGGATCAGCGGGATTACCATTTCTTATAGAGATCGGCCGGAGTACATGTTTAAGAAATGTATTGTTCAGATAATGTCTCTGTTATTATATATCAGTTATAGTGTTTTACAGATGGTACTATCCTGCTTTGTAGTTCTTTCTACATGTTTAACCAAGGTATTGTTAAGATTATGTCTCGTTTAAAATTAATCAGTCGCATTGTTTTAGGAATGGTACTTTTCTGCTTTGTCATTCTTTATACATGTTGAAACAAGGCATTGTTAAGATAATGTCTCAGTTAATATGAATGAATCATAGTGATGGAGAAACGCTACTCTCCTGCTTTGTTTCCTGTTAAGATAAGGTAGATCAGTAGATGTTTTTTTCTGGGAGTACAAGTCATCAACCGTTATTTCTCAATAATTGTTTCCCTTATACCTATTGTTGCTTACAGGGATATCAAAATTAAAGCTCATTTTTATTCCGACTTTGATTTTAGTTGAGCTACACAAAAGGAGACAATGTGTCTAAGGCAAACTACTGCATTAGTGGGTCCAGTTGGTTTTACCACTTTGCAGAAAGAAGCAGTCGATGTTTGCGCTACATTACAGAAGGAATGATCGAGAAGCTTTACAGAGTATTAGTAGACACTGGTGACATGACTAGTCCACAGAGAGCATAGGAAACTGTCGGTGTACTAGAATAGGGATACCCTAGTACCCCGAACTTGTGCACGGGCAGTTGCAGCACCCCGCGGCAAGGCTTGCCGGGCGAACGCCAAGATCCTCCGTGGTTCCCTTGGAGCCATTCAAGAACAAAGTATTTAAGCTCAGGAGACAAGGCCCCGGCAAGAGGAGCTTGCCGGGAAGGCCAACCAAGGCACTCCAAGGAACTTGCCGCGACGCGCCACGCGCTCCGGCAAGGCAACAAGGCCCCGACAAGAGGAGCTTGCCGGGAAGACCAACCAAGGTACCTCGAGGCCCGGTGAGCGACAAGCTTCCGGACCCGATAAGATAACAGCAGCGGCAAGGCGCTTCCCGCGGCAGGCGGCCACTCTGTGCCCATGCTCCAGCGCATCCACCAACGTGTCGCTCTGGGGGCCTCTCCAGGCGCGTGTGGCGGGAGGCTGTGCAGCCAGCGGTGCGCAGTGGCATGCGAAGCTGACAAGATCACCATCGTGGCGAACGGTGACGCCCCTAATGGTCCTTTTCTGCACTGTTTGGGCGACTCAGACGGGCATTTAATGCCCTTGTCCCCTACCGTCAGGGTTAGGTAGGGTGCACTGTACAAGTAACTATACCAACCACCTCGCTTTTTACATTTGTACCCTTCTCTGCGTTGCCACCTGTCGGTGACCCCTTTAGCGTATAAAAGGAGGCCCATGCGCAACGTAGAGGGGGTTCGACTGGTTCGGAACCCAGAAAAACACTACGCTCTCTCTCTGGAGCAAGAACACAAGATAATCAAACAAGCAGCAGTAGGAGTGTTATCTCTCCGGAGAGCTCCGAAGCTGGGTAAACTGCTCGTGTGCTTCGCCTCGATCTGCTCTTCGTGTGATCTCCGCCCCCTGCCGAACCGAAAGGGGCTCGGTACGCCGGCCCCATAGGTGTTCGTGGATCAGTTTCCCCGACATCTTTGGCGCGACCCGTCAAGCAGAAAGTCAGGAAACAGGCAGTGGAGCGCCAAGAATTCATTGCAGAAGAAATCAAGAAGTTGGAAGTAGCAGGCCTTGTCAGAGGAGTGCTCCATCCCACGTGGTTGGCCAATCCTGTTGTCGTGCACAAAGCTAACGGGAAATGGAGGCTTTGTATTGACTTCACTGATGTTAATAAAGCTTGTCCCAAAGACCCATTTCCCTTGCCGCGCATTGACCAGATTGTTGACTCCACAGCCGGATGTGATTTGCTTTCATTTCTTGATGCATACTCAGGATACCATCAGATCTTCATGGCAGAAGAGGATGAAGAGAAAACCGCATTTATCACCCCGTGTGGCACGTACTGCTTCGTACGGATGCCTTTCGGTTTGAAGAATGCTGGTTCAACATTCGCAAGGGTAGTCCACCACGCTTTTGAGCCGCAGGTGCACAGAAATGTGGAAGCCTACATGGATGACATAGTGGTCAAGAGCAAGAACAGGGCGACCCTGATTCAAGATTTAGACGAGACATTTGCAAATCTGTGCAAGATCAACCTCAAGCTTAACCCTGAGAAGTGCGTGTTTGGAGTCCCTTCCGGCAAGCTTCTCGGGTTCTTCGTGTCTCAGCGGGGAATTGAAGCCAATCCCGACAAGATCAAGGCCATTGAGCAGATCGAAGCACCAAAGCGCGTCAAGGATGTACGAAGGCTTGCCGGTTGCTTGGCTGCTCTCAGCAGGTTTATCTCTAGATCTGTTGAGCGCGCCCTGCCATTTTTCAAAATTTTGAAAAGGCAGGTCCAATAAAATGGACTCCAAAGGTGGAGGCTGCGCTGCAGGACTTGAAGAGATACCTGTCCTCCACTCCAACACTTGTCGCACCTAAGCCGCAAGAGAAGTTGCTGCTGTATATAGTGGCAACCAATCAAGTGGTTAGTGTTGCGTTAGTGGCAGAGAGGGAGGCAGATGATGAGCCAGCAACCACGGCAGATGCATCCAGCGACAAGCAGGGGGCTTCGCCGACAAGCTCTGGTCCCGACAGAGATGGATCTGCGCAGGAGCATGATAAGATGCAGAAGAGAATGGTGCAGCGTCTAGTTTACTTTGTTAGTTCCCTTCTACAGGGGGCTAGATCAAGGTACTCTGGTGTGCAGAAGTTGCTTTTCGGCCACCTCATGGCCTCGAGAAAGCTGCGCCATTACTTCCAAGCACATGAGATCACAGTCGTCACTCGCTTTCCGCTGAAGAGGATACTACAAAATCCAGAAGCGACAGGCAGGATTGTCGAGTGGGCGCTGGAACTGTCAAGCTTTGGCCTCAAGTTTGAGAGCACTTCAACTATCCAAAGCAGAGCATTGGCAGAGTTCATAGCAGAATGGACGCCAACACCAGATGAAGAAATTCCAGAGACGATCATCCCCGTCAAAGAGGCAAGCAAAGAGTGGCTGATGTACTTTGATGGTGCCTTCTCGCTGCAAGGCGCCGGTGCGGGCGTGCTGCTTGTCGCGCCCACCGGAGAGCACCTCAAGTACGTAGTCCAGATGCACTTTCCCAAGGAGCAAGCAACCAACAATACTGCAGAGTATGAAGGATTGCTTGCCGGTCTCAGAATCGCAGCAGACCTTGGGATCAAGAAGCTCATTGTCAGGGGTGACTCACAGCTTGTCGTCCGCCAAGTAAACAAGAACTACCAGAGTCCATTGATGGAAGCATACATTGATGAAGTGAGGAAGCTAGAAGAGCACTTTGACGGCCTACAGATGGAGCATATCCCAAGAGCTCAGAATGACATTGCTGATGGCCTGTCAAAGTGCGCCGCACTAAAGCTACCTGTGGAACCAGGGATCTTTGTGCACAAGTTGACTCAACCATCCGTAACACCATCAACTGGACAAAGCAAGAAGAGGAAGTTGGTTTCTGGTGACTACTTTCCGTCAGAGCTCCCCGAAGCCGCCGCCAAGAAAGTCCCCAAGATCAACACCAAGGATGCTGAGGGGCAGTCTGCTCCGGCAAGCCTTATGGTTTGTTCCGTTGAAGCAGACGCTCCCGACAAGTTTTGCTCCGGCAAGCTTGCCAGGGAACATCAAGCTCCGGCAGGGCCGCAAGTCCTTGCCGTAGAAGCGGATGTTCCCGCAGTAGCAGATGTGCCTTTAGTCCTTGTTGTCGAGCCACAAGCTCCAGCATGGGCACAGCAGATTGTCCATTTCCTTCAGGAGCAAGAAGAAGCGGAAAAAGTAGCCCGGCAGTCAAGTATGTACCAGTTTGTCGATAGCATACTGTACAGAAGAAGACTCAACGGTGTGAAATTGAAGTGTATTTGCCGGGAAGATGGACAAAAGCTGTTGGCAGAGATACATGGAGGCATATGTGGCCACCACATTGGCGCAAGAGCACTTGCCGGCAAAGCTTTCCAGCAAGGTTTCTTTTGGCCGACAGCCCTCCAGGATGCAACTAAACAAGTAACCAAGTGTGAAGCGTGCCAGTTCCACTCCAAACAGATACACCAGCCAGCTCAAGCTCTCCACACGATCCCTTTATCCTGGCCATTTTCGGTCTGGGGGCTTGATATCCTCGGCCCTTCCCCCCGAGCTGTCGGGGGCTTTGAGTACTTGAACGTCGCAATCGACAAGTTCACAAAGTGGCCGGAAGTGCAGCCAGTGAGGAAGGTGACAACACAGTCAGCAATCAAGTTCTTCAGGTCAATTATTTGCCGTTTCGGGATCCCTAACAGGATCATCACCGACAACGGCACGCAATTCACGAGCCGCACCTTCATGCAGTACGTCCAAGACCTTGGCGCCAAGGTCTGCTTCGCTTCTGTTGCTCATCCGAAAAGCAACGGTCAAGCAGAGAGGGCAAATGCTGAAGTGCTGCGCGGGCTAAAGACCAGAACTTTCGACAGGCTGCGCAAGTGCGGAAGAAACTGGATCGAGGAGCTGCCGGTGGCTCTTTGGTCGATCAGAACGACGCCAAATCGAGCCACTGGCCAGACGCCTTTCGCTCTAGTCTATGGAGCAGAGGCAGTTCTCCCCACAGAACTTGTATACGGATCGCCTCGAGTGCTCGCTTATGATGAGCTTGAGCAAGAACAGCTGCTGCTGTACGAGCTGCTCGATACCAGCAAGCATTGCGCCGCTACCATAGCCGCAAAGTTAAGGCCAGAAGCTTTGAGGAAGGCGACCTTGTTCTTCGGTGCGTTTAGTCCGCCAAGAATTCCAACAAGTTGACGCCGAAGTGGGAAGGCCCTTATCGGGTGAAACGAGTCACAAGGCCCGGCGCTGTCCGCCTTGAGACCGAAGATGGCATTCTGGTGAGCAACTCCTGGAACATAGAACATCTTCATAAGTTTTTCCCGTAGGGCGCGGTTGCCGGAACCCGTTCCGGCAACCACCTTTTGTACAAGTCTTGCCGCTGTTGCATGTAATCCTTTGTACAAAGCCGGGCGCAGATCCCGTGCATAAATAAAACCCCATGTGCTCTGCACAACTTGTCCATTTCATGCATTAGTTTCTTTCTTGCATGCGTTATCTGACACTTTGTGCAACACCTACATCCGGTAAGCAATAACGAGCCGAAGGGCTCCATATCATTATTTTCTCTTCTATCTTTTTTTTTCTCAACAAAGGAAAAGAAGGTTCCCTCGCACACAAGTTTGCCGGGGGGAAGGAGAAGATTGTGGTATGGACCAGGCGTCGTTCAAGCAAAGTTTTGCCTTGCCGGGAAGCAAACGACAGAAAAGCTAAGTTGCCAAAGTTTGAGCAATCAGTTTTTAAATTTTTGAGTTATCTTCCTTGAACGACCCTGCTTTGTATGGAAAACCTGTGCGCGGAAGAACCAACTCGTGGCTAGTTGCACCCTTACTTTGTTTCGAGTCCGCTCAACAACTTAAGTGTGCTGCATCTAGTCGTGACAAGGTTTCTTGTCGGAAGCAGCACCGCCAGCAGGATGCTGACGTTCCGCACTCAGCGCTCGCGGCTCGGGTGCCTGCGCCGACAAGTTCCCTAGAAGCGTAGGGTAAAAACATACAAAGGAAGGAATCTAGTAGAGGAAATAACATAGCAATTGAAAACAGAAATAAAGTTATATTACAAGATAACTTGTCGCAGCTCTGACAGACTGTTTTTCATAACATGATTAGCAGCGGCAAGGGAAAAGAAGAAATGGGCGGCCTAGTCTACGCGATCGCCCTCAACCCTCTTGATCTCGCTCACCTTGTCCACAATGGGTGCGACAAGGGCCTTGAGTGCGTCCCGATCGGCGTCTGTCAGCAAGGACTTGAGGACGTTGGTGAAACTGAGGCCTGGATTGCGGAAGGCCACCTTCATCAGCACCTTCTGGAGAACTCCGACGCAGATTCTGCGCGACTCGTCGGCCAGCTGCTTTGGGATCCTCTCCCGGAGCCGCTGGAGTGACGTCGCCACGCCCTTGAAGAACAGGCTGAGCTTGGCGCTGGGTTGGAGATTCTTGTCGGAGGGATACCCAAAGTCCTCCATCCCCAGCTGCGCCAGCTCCTCGTTGATGACTGCGGCAATATTCACCAGACCCTCGGTCCAGTGCTCCACAGTATCTCTAAATGAGTTCTGGGTAACTGCGATGCTCTCCAGCAGCGCCTTGTCAGCCTTGACCTTCTCCGACAAGGTCTTCTCCCGCTCCTTGGCGTCGTCCAGCGTCTGCGTCAGCGTGGCCAGCTTCAACTCCAGGTCTGCATTGGAATCCTTGGCGGCGCTGAGCTCCTTGCCCCTCTCAGCAAGAAGACCTTGCAGCTCACAGTGGGCGGCAGCATCCTTCTCACGCTCACGCTTGAGCACGACAAGCTCCTCGCTGCTCTTCCCGATGTTGGCCTCCAGCTGCGCCACCTTCTCCTCCAGCTCTTTCTTGGCGGCCTCTGCGGTTGCGGCAGCGTCCTTTGCTTCCTTGAGCGCCCCGCCGAGTGCTTGCTCGCGCTCGGCGAGCTCCTCCTCGTAGCTGTTGAGGTTGGCCTTCCGCTGCACTAATTCGCCTTCTCACGCGGACTGCTTCTCGGCGGCCAGCCTTTGTTCCTCCTCAGCTTCGGCCTTCTCGAGAAGGAAGGCCGTGCGCTCCTCGGCGAGTCGCTCCCGCTCCTGTCCCAGGGACCGGAGAGCTTCTTGATTGTGGCCCCGGAGCTCCTCTGCGCGCTTCTCCATATCAACTCCCGCCTTCGCGACAAGCGCTTCCCGGGAAGCCAGCTTGGCTTGCCGTGCGCGGTAGAGTGACAGCAGCTTCCGCAGCAGCTGCTCCTCCTCAGGCTCGCCACTGCTGCTGCTGGGCGCGTCAACCAACGAAAGTCCAGCGGAGGCGAGAACCTCATCGAAAGTTTCCCCCTCGACCGGCGCCCTGGAGCTCGACGCCCAGGGTAGCTTGATGAAGATATCGTCGCCGGCCTTCAAGTAGGCGCCGGGCTGGGGCTCCTCGGAGCCCCGCTCCGCAGCAGCGGCAGAGGGATCAGCGGTCAGCGCAGCGCCTGGCGCTCCTGCGGCCTCAGGGTCGTCAGTGCGATCGCCTGACCCCTCGCCGGCTTCTGCGGCGGCAGCCTTGGCGGCCTCCTCGCCGGCGGTCTCATCAGCACCGGCCCCTTCTTCGTTGGCGGCAGCGTCGTCAGTGCTGCCATGCGCGCCTTCCTCGCCGGCGCCCTCTATCTCCATTGGCTCAGCCGCAGATGGGTCTGAAGAACGAAGAAGGGAGAAAAATCAATCAAAAATCCAAGAGAAGAAAATCAGAAGAAGAAGAACCCAAGCGAAAGCTTTTGGACAAGTGAATTACCTGTGTCGAGATCTGCAGTTGCGGTCTCGGCCGCCGCAGGATCGACGGTGCTGTCCCTTGCTGGAGAACTGCCCCTTGCCAGAGAGTTCTCCCTTGCCGGAGAGCGCTCCCTTGCCGGGGACTCCTCCCTTGGCGGCGTAGTCGAAGCAGATGGCACTTTGGGACCAGCTTCCAGGCGCTCCTGATGTGGCTGCTCTGCTCCTACACAAATCAACAAGCAAGATATCAACAAAGGAAAAAGCAGTCATGCGTGCCTGACAGTAGAAAGCTAACTATGAACTTACGCTGGGGGCTGCGCTGGGGGCTGCTTTGAGGAGTGGTTGCCGGGTCCATCAAGGTGGTCTCGGACCCACCCCCTGCTGACACGGTGGGGTCATCTTCGATGACAATCACCGTGGCCTTGGCCCTCTTCGCCGCTCTCTGGGCCAGCGTCCTGAGAAGAAAGGAGTTCAGATTGAAGCAAGTCAGATACAAGATAAAAACAGCAAGACTAAAGAACTACCAGAGCACCAAAGAAACTTACTCTTCTTCCTCCTCGTCGGAGCTGAGCGCGGAAAGATCGAAGTCCGGCTCCCCTCCGGTGCGGCGAGGCGGAGGAGTAGGATCCCTTGCCCGCTTGGCGGGGGCGGTGGCGGTGGCCCGGGAAGATCCCGCTCCAGTTGCCGCTGCTGCATGAGGCGCTCCCGCGGCAACATTGCTTGCCGCGGTAGAGCGTGTCGCACGGCTCGGCGGCTGTTGACCCGGCTGCCGCCCCGCTACGTCCGCGGCCCTGCAAAGATGCCTTCTTGGCGGGGCCGGGGGCTCCGCCTGCAGCAAGCTTTCTGAAGGCTCGGGCTCTTCCTTGCCGGCCTCGCTCGGCTCAGCTTTAGAGCCGGCAGACTCTTCCTCGCCAATAAACTCCGCGCGCTCGGCGAGGTTTGCCGCCTCTGCCACCTCCGCCTCCTCCACAGTGAACCCGAACGCGCCCGCGGCAGCTGCGGCCACAACCTCTTCCGCCCTAGTGGCGATGCGCTGCAGCTCCTCGTCGGTGGCGTCACGGGTGAGGCTCTTCTGCTTGTCAGCGCGGACCGGCACTTCTTCCAAGTTGTCGAAGAACGCTTGCACGACATCATCCGCAGGCTCTTGCCAAGTTGGAACGATTCCGTGTGAATCGCACAGCGGCATCATGGCGTGGATCCGGTCAAGCGAAGAATTATTGCATAATGGAACGACGCCCCTCGCCAGCGTGAATGGGTGCTGGGGATCGCATTTGAACAACTCCAGGAGCATTGCATCCAGCTCCAAGACGGTGAAGTTGTAGTTGAGGCCCGGCCGCAGCCTCATGATGTCCGTCGAGTTCTTGAATTCCCGGGCGGTCCTCCCCCTCTCCTGCAGGGGGGCGATGCGGCGGCGGAGGAAATCTGCGCCTACAGCGCCTACAGTGAGCCCGGCAAGCCTGAGGCGAAGGATCCTAGTGATGGCGATCTTCAACCTCTCGTCTTCCGGGGCCACGTTGCTCCAGTCATTGCCGCGCACTATTGGAGCTTGGCGCACGGTGGTGAAGGGCTGCGGATTCTCCTTGACGATCCAGCACCACTCCGCTCTCCACTTCTCCCACTTGCTGCGGAGCTCACCCTCCAAGTACGCCTCCTTCTTGCCGACTCTCGAGATCCAGGCGATCCCTCTGGCAAGCGGCTCTCCTCTCTCTACCCGAGGCATGAAGAAGTGGCGGAAAAGGGCAACATTGGGGTGGACTCCGACAAAGTTTTCGCACAAATGTGCGAAAACTGCCATGGTCAGAACGGCGTTGGGGGTGAAATCAAGGAGGCGGAGGTCGTAGGTGTTCATGATATCGCAGAAGAACTCCGAGAAGGGCGGGCAGAGCCCGCAATAGAAGAACAGCGCGAAGAATGGGTACCCGTTTGGAGCCAGTTCCAAAGCAGCGGCCGGGAGTACCCTCGTGCGCGGATGTGCACGCGTCTCCGTCGCCCAAAAGAGGTAGAAGTACTCCCTCAGCTCCTTCGCGCCGAGCTAGGAGGAGAAGATCGCCCGCTCCTTCCGCAACGCCGCGAGCCGCTGCGCCTCGGCCGACTTCACGCCCTTTCCCTTGTCGGCTTTCGGAGCCATGGCGGAGGTGGTGGGGGAGGTCGACGGCGTTGGTGATGCTGGTGGCAAAGGGGGGCGGAGCGTTGCTCTCTCGGCTTCGAGAAGAAGGGGGGGAGCGGCGGAGGTTCGTGAAGATGGAGTAGTAGCAATCAGCGAGGGGGAACGAACTGCCCCTGTTTCCTCTGCTTATAAAGAGGGACGGGGCGGACGTTTCGCCCTTCCGAATAAAGAACCACCCACGATCTCTCCCACGACGCCGCATTCAACGCGTGCTGTTAGGGGAGAGCGCGGTGGATACGGAGCGAGATTCGGCGTGGCCCAGTCCGTGTATGCCCGTGCCCTGTCTTGGGCCTGGCCCAACAGCGCTCGGCACCTTGTCTGGCCCAGGCCCGGGGGCTCCTGTCGGTGTACTAGAATAGGGATACCCTAGTACCCCGAACTTGTGCACGGGCAGTTGCAGCACCCCGCGGCAAGGCTTGCTGGGCGAACGCCAAGATCCTCCGTGGTTCCCTTGGAGCCATTCAAGAACAAAGTATTTAAGCTCAGGAGACAAGGCCCCGGCAAGAGGAGCTTGCCGGGAAGGCCAACCAAGGCACTCCAAGGAACTTGCCGCGACGCGCCACACGCTCTGGCAAGGCAACACGGCCCCGGCAAGAGGAGCTTGCCGGGAAGACCAACCAAGGTACCTCGAGGCCCGGTGAGCGACAAGCTTCCGGACCCGACAAGATAACAGCAGCGGCAAGGCGCTTGCCGCGGCAGGAGGCCACTCTGTGCCCACGCTCCAGGGCATCCACCAACGTGTCGCTCTGGGGGCCTCTCCAGGCGCGCGTGGCGGGAGGCTGTGCAGCCAGCGGTGCGCAGTGGCATGCGAAGCTGACAAGATCGCCATCATGGTGAATGGTGGCGCCCCTAACGGTCCCTTTCTGCACTATTTGGGCAACTCAGACGGGCATTTAATGCCCTTGTCCCCTGCCGTCAAGGTTAGGTAGGGTGCACTGTACAAGTAACTGTACCAACCACCTCGCTTTTTACATTTGTACCCTTCTCTGCGTTGCCACCTGTCGGTGACCCCTTTGGCGTATAAAAGGAGGCCCATGCGCAACGTAGAGGGGGTTCGACTGGTTCGGAACCCAGAAAAACACTACGCTCTCTCTCTGGAGCAAGAACACAAGATAATCAAACAAGCAGCAGTAGGAGTGTTATCTCTCCGGGGAGATCCGAAGCTGGGTAAACTGCTCGTGTGCTTCGCCTCGATCTGCTCTTCGTTTGATCTCCGCCCCCCGCCGAACCGAAAGGGGCTCGGTCCGCCGGCCCCATAGGTGTTCGTGGATCAGTTTCCCCGACAGAAACTCTACAACACGTGGAGTGCACTGGGCAAAAAGTGCCCAAACAAGTACAAGAAGCCATGACATGACTCCAAGTCAGTCAATGTCATTCTAAGCAACAATGATGGGGCATCTAGGTATGTGTAAGTGCATCTAGTGCCACCCCTAGTTGGTTTCGGAGTATTGACGACAAACCTAGTTGAGGGACTAATGTGTTTGTGAGAATTGCAGGATAACACAGGTAGAAGTCCCTCATTGATTCGGTTTTCCTACCAGAGATGACCCCTAAAAATGTATGAAGACATTGAAGTCAAAGGTGGGATATGAAGATATTCACATTGAAGACTATGACAAGAGAAGACACCACATGAAGCCTATGGAGCTCGAAGACTTAGATCTTTTGTAGTTCTCTTTCTTCTGTGTTGAGTCATAGGAACCACCGTACTGTTAAGTGGGGTCCAAGAGAACCAGTCAGAATGACTGAAGTGATGCTTAAACAAAACCTATGTCTTCGAGTGAAGACTTTGAGAGCGAATCTTGTCCAGAGTCGGGCAAGTCAGCTTTGCTTGAAGCCCAAGTAAAGTTGCCGTGTGAGTTTGAAATCTGTCCGTTGGAACACGTGTCAGTTCCTTAGTGACCCAGGGTCATTTCGGACAAATCAGGTCGGGTTGCCAAGTGGCTATAAATAGCCCACCCCCTACAACCATAAACGGTTGGCTGCTCAGATTCAGAGTACGGCTTTTGTCGTTTGAGAGCAACCCACCTCGAAGCCTTTGAGAGAGAATTCCTTGCGAGGATAAAGCCCTAACCACCCAGAGCCAAAGAGAAATAGGCATCACTTAAGTCTTCTTGTCTGTGTGATCTGAAGACTTATTACACTTGAGGACTGTGCATCCTCCAGTCGGTTAGGCGTCGCGTTCTGAGCATCCAAGAGACATTGTGGATTGCCGGTGAACGAAGTCTGTGAAAGTTTGGGAGTCTACCTTGAAGACTTACCAGAGTGATTGGGCGAGGTCTATGTGACCTTAGCTCAAGGGGAATACGGTGAGGACTGGGTGTCCTGAGCTGCGTGTTCAGGACTGGGTGTCCGGGACTGTGTGTCCTAAGGTTTAAATACCTAGCCGCCCTAACCAGACGTACAGTTGTCACAGTAACTGGAACTGGTCCAACAAATCATTGTCTTCAGTGAGTCACTGGTTTCATCTTCCCTTCCCTTTTACTTACTGTTACTCCTTGTGAAGTCATTGCATGTTCGCACTATCTTTTGTCTTCACTGAGTGACTGCGTGTTCTGTGTGGCTTCACGATATCTTCCTACCTGATCCTTACTACATTGCTGCTATTAGTCATTGTGCTTTCACTCTATTGAATACTTGACTATGGCTTGCCTAGTGTAGTCTACCTTCCGCTGCAGGGTAATAGGTTTATTTCTATCGTTTGTCTTCATAACTTCCACGTTTTGAAGAATTTCATAAAAATCGCCTATTCACCCCCCTCTAGTCGATATAACGCACTTCCAATTGGTATCAGAGCAAGGTGCTCCCTTGTTCTGTGTGATTCGGTTTAACCACCTGGAGTTTTAGCTATGTCGACTGCAGGGATAATTAAAGTCTCCGCCGCGTGCCCCGTCTTCGATGGAACTGAATATCCCTACTGGAAGAATAAGATGCGCATGCATCTTGAAGCCATTGACATCGACCTATGGTATGTCATCAAGAATGGCGTTCCCAAGGCTGGAGAAGGTGTCATTGCTGCTGATGTCAAGAAGTTCGTTCAACTGGACTCTACTACCAAGAATATCATCTGTGGTCATCTGACCAAAGGACAGTATGGCCGTGTGAGTGCTTTGGAAACATCTAAGCTGGTCTGGGACTGGCTCTCCAAGGTCAATGAAGGCGTCTCAACCCAGAGAGATCAGAGAATCAGTGTCCTTTGCAACCTCTTCAACCGCTTCAAGCGAAATGACAATGAGAATGTCCAGCTCACATTTGACCGACTCACTGACATCACAAATGAGCTTCAAGCCCTCGGCGCTACTGAGATCACCAAACATGAAGTCGTCAAGACACTACTGAGATCACTTGATAGTTCGTTTGACACCCTAGCCCTGATGATTAAAGAACGCCCTGATTTCAAGACACTCGATCCGCCTGACATACTTGAGAGGCTCAACACACATGAGTTTCAGCTTTCTGAGAAAAGAGATATCTAAGGTTCAAACTATGGGCGAACTCATGCCTTGAAGGCAAAAGCTGTCTCCTCATCTGAAGAAGAATCTGACAGCAGTTCGGATGATCCTGAAGACATTGGAAGGGAACTTGCTATGCTTGTGAAGAAGCTCCAAAAATTCACCAAGAAGAAAGGTTTCAGAAAGTCTTCCCGATCAAGCTCAAGGAATGATGAAGCTTCTGCTCACGACTACAAGAAGAAAACATGTCACAAGTGCAAGAAGCCTGGCCACTTCATCTCAGAGTGTCCACAGTGAGACAATGAGAAGAAAAAGAAGAAGAAAAGCAAGGAATATGACTCTGACGACAAGAAGAAGAAGAAATAGTCAAAGTCTTCTTCCAAGTCTTCCTCAAAGTCTTCATCACACAAGAAGAGCTCATCTGGCATGGCACGTGCGTTTGTTGGCAAGGAAATGGATTCAAAGGAGGAGTCCGCTTCTGAGGAGGCGGAGGTGGAGTCTGAGGAGGAGTCCGATTCAGGCGTCGCAAGTCTAGCTACAGCATACGTTGCCAAGTCCATCTTCAACACTGAAGACAATGACTTCATCACCGACACCGATGCAAATGACAAGGACTACTCCGCTTCTACCTACTGCTTCATGGCACGCGGTGCCAAGGTAAACACATGCACTACTCACTATCAAACATCTAGTGATGATGAATCTGATTGTGGTTCAAAACCCAGCTACAAAACACTTGCTAAAATTGCAACTGAACAACAGAAAGCTATGGAACATATTCAAAAACTGTTAGACAGAAGCGATGATCTGTTAGGTGCTGAAATGACTCGATCTGAATCCTTAATTGAAGACATAAAAAATCTTCACGTTAAGTATGAGGAACTTGAAAGTCGTCATGAAACTCTCTCAACAACTCATGAAAATCTTTCCTATGATTATCTTCAAAGGAAGCAAGATCTTGAGAAATTGAGAGCGGATCATAAAGATCTTCAAAAGGAAAATGAGTCACTTCGTGACAAACAGATCAGTTCCGCTCAGGAAGGATTTCAACCACCATGTCTTAAATGCATTGAGCATGATAATGCTACTTCTGTTGTTGAATGTTCTACTGCTACTACTGTTGCAATATCTTCGACTGTTGATGTGGTAACTAACTCCTCTGCTGAGGATACCATTGCTATTGCTGATGAGAATGCTAGGTTGAAGACATTGCTTGAAACAGGGATGTACAAAAGTCTTAAAGGGCATCAGACACTATGTGATGTCCTCAAAAAGCAGATTCTGAACCGAAACCCAAGGAGAGAGGGTGTTGGGTTCGTAAGGAAAATGAATGCTGATGGCTCTTACTGGAAACCTGAGTAGTACCCCAAAACCACGTGGGTTGCTGCAAAGGAACCTTCAGCAGATCCATCCAATCTATCTGGCTTCACTTGTGCTAACCCCATTATCATTGATGAATCCCTTGATGCAAACTACAAATTGTTTAAGAATCAGAATGGTGAAGTGTTTGCCAGGTACATTGGTACTAACTGCAGGAATGGACCGCCTATGAAGAATATCTGGGTTCCGAAAAGGTGTCTGGAGAATCTTCCTGTGAATGTCATCATGACACCTCACGTGAAGAAGACAAATCTCAGACCAAAGGCTTCATACGGTCCAAAGGCTTCATACAGACAGAGGACTCACCTGAGTCGCACTAATGCAAATGTTTTGCAGGGAAACCATACTCAGGCATATGAATATGAGAGCGGTTCATCAAACCGCCATGTTCATAAGACCAAGAACTATTCTTCTTATTCTTATGAGTACTATTGTCCGCCTGCAAGACTGTTTGCTAGGGCTCCAAAGCCAAAGTTCTCAGATGCTGCACTTAGACTTATTGCTTCTAAGCCACCCTTGAAGATCTGGGTGGCTAAGAAAGCTTAACTCTCTTTTGCAGGGAAAGGTCTCCAGCAGAAAACCAAAATCGTCTGACGCTATTGCTGGGGACCTTAAACATCTTGTAGGGCGCAAGATCAAATGCTCAAATGGTCTTACTATGTACTTCGTTCCTGAATCGCTTGCTACTCACCCTATTAGTCCTAATCTGGATCAAAGCTTTCATAACCCACTAGTTCGTCAAATGTTTTTTCGTCACAATGCTCTTCGTGAAGCCTATCCCCCTAACTGCACTGTAGGGTATGACACCAGCGTCTTCAGAATGGATTATTGATAGTGGGCGTACAAATCACATGACTGGCAAAAGAAGCCTTCTTATGGACTCAACCTTACGTCCATCCAACAAGAGCCACATCACATTTGCTGACACTGGTAAAAGTAAGGTATTGGGTCTAGGTAGAGTTGCAATCTCAAGGGATCAACACATGGATAAAGTCATGCTTGTTGAATCCCTTGGCTTCAACTTAATGTCTGTCTCAATGCTTTGCGATTTAAACATGATCGTAATATTTGGAAAATATCGTTGCCTTGTTCTAATGGAATATGACAAGTCTCTAGTATTTGAAGGGTATCGAAAAGATGATTTGTACGTGGTAGATTTCTCAGCAGGACCATAGCTTGTCGTATGTCTTCTAGCAAAAGCTTTAAAATGTTGGCTCTGGCATCGGAGGCTTGGGCATGCTGGCATGAGGAACCTCCACACCCTGGCAAAGAAGAAGCATGTCATAGGCATCGAGGGCGTCAAGTTCAAGAAAGATCACTTATGCGGTGCCTGTGAGGCAGGAAAGTTGACGAGGGCCAAACATACCTCGAAGAAAATCATGACCACTACTCGACCCTTCGAACTGCTTCACATGGATCTTTTCGGTCCCACTCATTACTCAACTCTTACTACTACTGCTTGTCTCTATGGCTTTGTCATTGTTGATGATTATTCTAGATATACTTGGGTGCACATAATCCTTTACAAGACTGAAGTGCAGGATGTCTTCAGACGCTTCGCCAATCGAGCAATGAACAACTATGGCGCCAAGATAAAGCATATCAGAAGTGACAATGGCACTGAATTCAAGAACATTGGCCTTGATACATATCTTGATACCTTGGGCATCACACATGAATTCTCAGCCCCATACACGCCACAGCAGAATGGGGTCGTCGAACGCAAGAACAGAACACTCATTGAGATGGCCAGAACGATGTTAGATGAATACAAGACTCCAAGAAAATTCTAGCTTGAAGCCATTGATACTGCATGCCATACAATCAATCGTGTTTATCTTCACAAGTTTCTGAACAAGACATCTTATGAGCTCCTTACTGGCAAGAAGCCAGATGTCAGTTACTTCAGAGTATTTGGCGCCAGGTGCTGGATCAAGGACCCACATCACACCTCAAAGTTTGCACCAAAAGCACATGAAGGTTTTATGCTTGGATATGGAAAGGATTCGCACTCCTACAAAGTCTTCAATCTCTTTCATTACAAAGTTGTTGAAACAGTGGATGTGCGGTTCGATGAGACCAACGGTTCACAAAGAGAGCAACTGCCAAATGTGCTAGATGAAGTTCCATCCAGTGAATCAATCAAGCTAATGGGAACTGGAGAAATTGTACCTTCTGAAGCTCATCCTGAATATGAACTTATCATCTCAGCACCTGATCAACATGAAGACAATGCTCAGCCTGAAGACATTCCTTCTAACAACGACAATGATCAGCAAGAGCAAAATCTTCGCCCTGTACATCCTCGCATTGCCAATGAAGTGCAGATTGAAAGAATAATTGATAGCATCAATGCACCCGGTCCACTCACTCGTTCAAGGGCAACTCAGCTAGCAAATTTCTGTGGGCACTTCGCATTCGTCTCAATAACAGAAGCCAAGAAAGTTGAAGAAGCCTTCATGGAACCTGAATGGATTCAAGCTATGCAAGACGAGCTTCAACAGTTTGAGCTGAATAATGTATGGGAACTGGTCAAGCGTCCCGATCCTCGGAAGCACAACATAATAGGCACCAAATGGATATACCGCAACAAGCAAGATGAGCATGGTCAAGTTGTCAGAAACAAAGCTCGTCTCGTTGCTCAAGGATATACTCAAGTGGCTAGACTTGAAGCCATACACATACTGCTGGCCTATGCAAATCATCACAACATACTTCTTTATCAAATGGATGTGAAGAGCGCCTTACTCAATGGCAAGATTGAAGAAGAAGTGTATGTTGCACAACCTCCTGGCTTTGAAGATCCAAAACATCCTGACATGGTATACAAGCTCAACAAGGCACTGTATGGCCTCAAACAAGTCCCTCGGGCCTGGTATGACACACTCAAATACTTCCTGAAGAGCAAAGGCTTCATACCTGGTTCTCTCGACCCCACTCTCTTCACGAAGACATATGATGGTGAACTATTTGTGTGCCAAATATATGTGGATGACATTATCTTCGGCTGCACCAATCAGAAGTATAGTGAAGAGTTTGGATATATGATGCAAGAGCAATATCAAATGTCTATGATGGGAGAGCTGAAGTTCTTTCTCGGTCTTCAAATATGACAGCAACGCAACGGCATCTTCATATCTCAAGAGAAGTATCTCAAAGATTTCCTGAAGAAGTTCGGTATGCAAGACTTCAAAGGCTTCACGACGCCAATGCCAGCCAAGCATCATCTGGGTCCTGACGACAATGGTAAAGAGTTCAATCAAAAGGTATACCGCTCCATGATTGGTTCTTTACTTTATCTATGTGCATCTAGGCCAGATATTATGCTTAGTGTTTGCATGTGTGCTCAATTTCAAGCGGCACCAAAGGAGTCGCATCACTTAGCTGTGAAGCGAATTCTTCAATATTTGGCTCACACCCCAACTCTGGGATTATGGTATCCAAAGGGCTCAGAGTTTGATCTGGTTGGATTCTCGGATGCTGATTATGCTGGTGACAAAGTTGATCACAAGTCTACATCATGCACATGTCACTTTCTGGGACGATCACTTGTATGTTGGTCTTCAAATAAGCAGAACTGTGTATCTCTCTCCACTGCTGAATCTGAATACATTGCTGCTGGATCTTGCTGTGCTCAGCTTCTGTGGATGAAGCAAACGCTCAAAGACTATGGCATTCATCTGAAGCAAGTGACACTCTACTGTGACAACGAAAGCGCCATCAAGATTGCCAACAACCCAGTTCAACACTCGAAGACAAAGCACATTGAAATTCGTCATCACTTTCTTAGAGATCATGTTGTGAAGGAAGATATTGATATCATACACGTCAACACTGAAGAGCAATTCTGTCACGGCCGGTTTTCCAATAAAAATATTTATTGATAAACTAGTCTTTTGAGTCCAGTATGAGAGAAATCCTCCTCACTGGTAGACAATTTCTTGATACAATAAGCCAGTAGCATAAAATATATTACAGGGTTGAACTGCGGTCGCTCAACCAAATTATGACAAGCACGCCAATAATCATACATAATGGCGGACAGGACACAGTGGTGTGGAGACATACTACTGACTCATGGATAGGTTGGTGGTGGAAAAGCACAGCGGGAAGGGAAATACAAGACTCTAAGAATATCATTTCATCGAACGTCGAGGTGAGGCTCGATAAATTTATTTGGTAGCGGAAGCGGATATAAAACAGTGACCAAATCCAGGGTCGCACGAGACTGACTGGGACTCCTCTAAGTGTCGGACTCGCTATCGAACTCTTCATCCATGAGACCGCCTTCGTCAGCATCTGGCCAAATCAACAAGCCAGTGAGTACTTTGAAAGTACTCGCAAGACAGTTCGGACGTAAGATATAACAAATGCGTGCATGGATGCAACATGATTAATTCCTTAATGCACAATAAACAAAATTGTGCATAACGGGTAAGTAAAAAGGGAAACGGCGGTAGTCCGCCTGAAATTCCACAGAGCATAAATAAGGACCGATCGGGTGTCTGAAGCGACGCCTCGAAAGGTGAACAAATAAAAATAAGTAAATGATGCCACAGTCGGGCATCTTAGCGACACCACATAAAGGGCTTTAAAAGAAATGCCACGGTCGGACGTCTGGGCGACATCGCAGAAAGGGCTTAAAAAGAAATGCCACAGTCGGACGTCTGAGCGACATCGCAGAAAGGGCTTTAAAAGAAATGCCACAGTCGGACGTCTGAG
>NC_041382.1:446364830-446463141 GCF_002162155.2 Triticum dicoccoides
ATTATCACATAAAATAACGTTCATCGGTATGCTCACCAACATGCCATGAAACTAACTAAATGCAAAACATGCCAAGACACTCATCATATCAAAAGTTCAAACATGCTTGCCTGGTTCAGAGTAGTCGGAGCCTAGCTCGGTGAAGTTCGCGGCTCCGTCACCTCCTTCGGTATCTACGGTTTAAAGAAAATATATGTGCTAACGTAAATACCAAGGAGTGCACAGAAGGTAAACCAAATATTTTTCAAATAAATCTGATAAAAAACTAGACAAAATTTTAAAGAGAACAGAAAAAGAATCAATCAAAAATACTTTTCTGATTAAAAGTTATAAGGGTTTTTGTCCAGGGACTTATCTGTAATGAAACAGAAGATTTCCAGGGGCTAGTTTATAAAAACAGAAAACGCTTCGGTAGCGACTACGCCAGCCCGAAGAGAAAACGCATTCTGCCCGAAGGCGCTTCCAGAAAACGATTCAAAACAGAGAGCAGAGAGGCTGACGGTGGGGTCCCACCCGTCAGGTTCAAATGTTCAAACGGGGCGGCAGAGTTCGCCGGCGCCCGAGAGCCGCGGTGGTCGCCGGCGGCGATCCACGGCGAGGCAGAGAGATCGGGGAGTACCTCCGTGCTCAGGGCACCCTTCCGCGTCAGTTGATGGTGGTGGAGTCGGTCGGCGAGCACCACGTCGACGGCGAGCTTTGCTCCGGCGGACGGCGGCTCGGGTGGTCGAGGGGCTCGTCGGAGAGGGCTGCAAAGGTTAAATTGAAGAGGGGGTCATGCTCCTGGCAGCTAGAGAGGGTAATGAACGGGGTTTGAGCGCCGGAGATGGCCTCACCAGAACGAATCGGGCTGGAGGCCGAGGCGGGGCGAGGTGGCCGGAGCTGGGGGAGGAGACCTCCTCGAGGTCCCCCTAGTGGCCTGGCGGGGTGTTGGTGAGTAGTGGGGGTGCTGCGTGCACGAGAGTGAGCTCGGGACCCCTTTATATAGGCGGTCCGAGGCGGTTGCCGTGAACGAGGATCACCGGCGAGCGATTACGGTGGCGCAGTGCTCGGTCGGGGTGGTTAGGGGGTCGAGCGTCATCACGGAGGTTCAATGGGTCTGTTTTGGTGTTAAACTGGCTGGGGTTTGGGTGTTAAGGGCGAGCTCGACGGAACGGTGATGGCGCGGGCCCGTCGGCGGCGGAGAGCGCGTTCCGTGCTTGCCGGCCATGGTGGCTGTGCTACGGTCGTGCGCTGGCGTGCATGAGGCCACGCGGAGAGCCAGGGAGCGATGGGCGGCGCGGAACGGCGTTCTGCCATGGTGTGCCTCCTGTCGGCCGCCACGGGAGGTCCCGACGCCGCAGAAGACGCCGGCGAGGACGAGCCAGCGCGCTACCGACGCCAGGAAGGCTCCACGCACGTGTGTGCAGCTTCGGACAAGAGGAATAGGCGGCGAGGAACGTGCCAAGGCACTATGGCCGCGTGACTGAAACTGACGGACGGAAGATGACACTGAAACTGAATTTTCTGAACTTTGAACAGTAACAGTGCCCACCAGGTGTTCGACCGAATGAAATTGGCCTCTGGTGATTTTTCCTTGAGCTGATTTTTGGTGGAGTGGCTTCTCCTTGCTCAAGTAGGCTGCATGATTTTTGTTGGAATTTTTGGAGCAGTGTGGATATGAATTTCACCAAATTTGGCAAATCTGGTCCAAACTTGCAGAGACTGTATTTTGAAAAATTTGAGAAGAGGAGGAGTGGATCAAGATGGTTCTGGGTTGTGGGTTCAAAGGACAATCCAGGAGAATTGGTTTGAGTTCAAAACTCAAATGAAAAAGTGTACTTGCTTTGAAAATCCCTCAGGCTCCAAATAATTTTCAGAATTCAATTGAGGGGAAAAATAATTAGAATAAAAATCCAAAACCAGTTTGGATTAGTTGGGACAGAGAATTTAGGTTGATCACAAGGGGGAGGGGAGGTTTTGGAGGGGTTTTATCTCATGGGCAAAAATACAAAGCCAAGGGTGGCTTCAAAGATAAGAAAAACCCAAATTTTCATAGAGCTTCACTTAAAAAAAATCTCTCCTCAAAACCACAAAGTTTTTGATAAAAACCAAATAAAATTTTTGGAGTGTCACAACACCTACCCCCTTAGGAAAAATCTCGTCCCCGAGATTTCAGCTGATCCTTAAATAAGTGTGGATGCTCTGCCCGAAGAAAATCCTCGCTTTCCCAAGTTGCTTCACTGTCGGTGTGATTGCTCCACTGGACTTTGAAAAACTTGATGGTTTTCTATCGGGTCCTCCTTTCAGACTCCTCTAATATTCTTATGGGACGTTCTCGATAAGTGAGGTCTGGCTGTATGTCAATGTTCTCATGAGATACTTGTTTCTCTCGGTTGCTTACGCACTTCCTTAATTGAGAGACGTGGAACACGTCGTGAATGTCGGACAAGTCTTCGGGTAAGTCTAGCTGGTAGGCTACAGTGCCTCTTCGTGCCACTATGCAAAATGGTCCACTGAATCTTGGTGCTAATTTTCCTTTAATCTTAAACCGTTGCAATCCTCTCATCGGGGATACTCTCAAGTATACGAATTCACCGGGTTCGAAACTGACCCTACGATGTTTCTGATCATAATAACTTTTCTGTCGACTTTGAGTGGTCTTAAGTCGGTCCCTGATTAGCTTGACTTTTTCCTCGGCTTCTTTGAGCATATCTGGTCCGAAGATGCGGCTGTCTCCGGTCTCTGACCAATTTAACGGGGTACGACATCTCCTTCCGTATAGGGCTTCGAAAGGAGCCATTTGCAGGCTGGCCTGGTAACTGTTGTTGTATGCGAACTCGGCATATGGCAAGCTGTCCTCCCAACTGGTTCCATAGGTGAGGACACATGCTCTCAGCATGTCTTCTAAAACCTGGTTTACGCGTTCTGTTTGTCCATCAGTCTGTGGATGGTATGCGGTACTGAAGGCTAGTTGGGTTCCCAGAGCCTGTTGTAATTGCTCCCAAAATCTTGAGACGAACTGAGTGCCTCTGTCGGAAATTATAGTCTTCGGGACACCGTGCAGACAGACTATGCGGGAAAGATAAATCCTGGCAAGCCTCTGAGTGGTGTAGGTTGTCTTCACTGGAATAAAGTGTGCTACTTTGGTCAACCTGTCAGTGATGACCCATATGGCATCATTCCCGTGTCGTGACCGAGGTAATCCGACAATAAAATCCATCCCTATTTCATCCCATTTCCACTCAGGTATTTTGTTAGGTTGCAGTAGTCCGGCTGGTCTGTGATGTTCAGCTTTTATGCGTTGACATGAGTCGCAACATGCAATGAAAGCGGCTATGTCCCTCTTCATACCGTGCCACCAAAATCTTTCCTGAATATCCTTATACATTTTGGTTCCTCCAGGGTGGATCGAATATGGAGTGGTGTGTGCTTCAGTTAAAACTTGCTGTTTAAGGTCTTCTATGTTTGGCACGCATAGCCTTTCTCCGTACCATAATATTCCTTCATTGTCTATGACGAATTCCGAGGCCTTGCCCATACTCAACTTCCTTTTAATTCCTTCAATGCTGGGGTGACCGGACTGAGCCTCTTTAATTTTCTCCACAAGGTGTGGTTGTATTTCCAAGTTTGATATGGTGCCTTCTGCTACCATTATCAAGTTGAGCTTGACAAATTCTTGATGGAATTCGGGCCTCAAGCTGTGCAGATAGTTCCCGTCGGAGCTGGGGTTCCGACTCAGGGCATCGGCCACTACGTTTGCTTTCCCTGGATGGTAATGGATACCAACATCATAATCCTTTACCAATTCCAACCAGCGGCGTTGCCGTAAATTTAGTTCTGGCTGCGTAAAAATGTATTTGAGGCTTTTGTGATCCGTATATATCTCACATCGATTCCCAAGTAGAAAATGCCTCCATTCCTTGAGTGCATGAATAACTGCTGCCAATTCTAAATCATGAGTGGGATAATTTTCCTCGTGTTTGCGAAGTTGCCTTGAAGCGTAGGCGACAACCTTGCCTTCTTGCATCAACACGCATCCGAGACCCTTTCTGGATGCGTCACAAAATACATCAAAATTCTTGTGTATATCGGGTACAATTAATACCGGTGCTGTTGTTAATTTCCGCTTTAGCTCTTGGAAACTTTTCTCGCAGGCTTCTGTCCATTCAAACTTCTTATCTTTCTTGAGTAACTGTGTCATAGGCTTGGATATGGTGGAAAATCCTTCAATAAATCTGTGGTAATATCCTGCCATTCCCAAGAAACTTCGTATGTCTGTTACGCTGGCTGGTGACTTCCAGTCAAGTACGGCCTTGACTTTCTCTGGGTCCACTGCTATACCGTCTTGAGTCAGCACGTGGCCTAGAAAACCTACTTGTCTTAGCCAAAATTCGCACTTGCTGAACTTGGCATACAATTGGTGTTTCCTTAGCTCTCCTAGTACAATCCTGAGATGTTCTGCGTGCTCTTCTGGTGTTTTGGAGTATACCAGAATATCGTCGATGAATACTACGACGAATTTGTCCATAAACTTCATAAATACTTTGTTCATGAGGTGAACAAAATATGCCGGGGCGTTAGTTAATCCAAATGGCATCACTGTGAACTCGTACAGTCCATATCTGGAGGTGAAGGCTGTTTTGGGGATATCTTCTGTTCGTACCTTCAATTGATGGTATCCTGACCTTAAGTCAATTTTTGAGAATACCTTGGCCTGCGCAAGTTGATCAAACAAATCGTTTATCCTTGGCATCGGGTATTTGTTTTTGACTGTGACCATGTTAAGTGCTCGATAGTCGATACACAATCTCAGCGTTCCATCCTTCTTCTTGGCAAATAAAATTGGTGATCCCCAAGGTGAGGAGCTGGCCCGAATGTATCCTTTATCCAGTAATTCCTTTATTTGCTTCTTCAATTCGATCAACTCGGATGGTGCCATTTTGTATGGTTTCTTGTATATGGGGGTGGTTCCTGGTGCTAGCTCAATGCGGAATTCTATTTCTCGATCTGGTGGCATGCCTGGCAGCTCTTCAGGGAATACATCTGGAAATTCACACACTACTGGAACCTTGTTTAGCTCAGAAACGTCCACCTTATTTAATCTCGGTTGCCGGGGTCTTTTTCCTTCCTTGGCTGATACTCTTATCGTCTTCCCTTGGTGGTGTGTGAGAATCACGGTCCTGTTGAAACAGTCGATAAAACCTTTATTGGTGGTTAGCCAATCCATCCCTAGGATGACATCCAGTCCTTTATTTTCCAATACAATAAGATTTGCGTAAAACTCCAATCCTTCAAACTCAATGACCACATTCTGACAGTAATTCTGAGAAACTTGCTGAATCCCGGGGGACTTGATTATTATGGATTTCTCCAAAGGAAGCATCGAAAAATTATTTTGCAAAGCAAAACTTTTCGAGATGAAAGAGTGAGAAGCTCCAGAATCAAACAAAACCATTGCAGGTATTGTGTTGACAGGAAACGTACCGAGTACGATATCCGGAGCATTTTGTGCCTCCTCTTTGGTTACGTGGTTCAGATGACCCTTCCTGTGGTTATTGTTGGGATTGAAATTGTTTCGTTTGGGCGCTGAATTATTGCCGCCGTTGTTCGGCTTTGGGGTTGAGTTCCTTGGCTTGGGGCACTGTTTGGCATAATGCCCTTCTTCTCCACAAGCGTAACAAGTAACGCCGGGGCGATAGGTGAATTCCTTGTCCCTTGCATGAAAATTCTTGATTGGGCGTGAGACATTGGATGAGAATTTGGGTGTCCCACCCTTTTTAAAATCTATCTTGCTTCGGTGATTGCGAGTGTGATTAGTCTGGTCCCTTTTTCGCTTGCGGATATCTTCCAGACTGCGTCTCTCATTTTCCAGAGTAATGGCCTTGTCCACCAGCGTTTTAAAATCAGGAAAAGTGTGCAAGACCAGTTGGCATTTAAGTGCGGGCGCCAGACCGTCAAGGAATTTCTCCATCTTCTTGATTTCAGTCATACGCTCCTCATTGGCATAGCGGGATAATAGGGTAAATTGACTGTTGTAATCTGACACTGTCATGTTGCTTTGTTTGAGGACGTGTCTTCTGTAGCTCAAATAACTTGGAATGTTGCTGATACTGTCCATGATGATTCCCCATGTTGATGACTTGGTTCATCATCTCGCGATGTTGTTGCTGACTCTGTTCATAAAGGCGGCACATTTGTGAAAGTGTCGATTCACTGCCTTGTTGGCTTGACTATCCCTGAGTGAACTCATTGTTGGGTTGAGTATCATGAATTTCCTCTGGTGGAGTTGGCATGGAACGTGTACAAGGACGAGACATTTTTCACTATTGGAAAAATATTTTTGTAAAACTCTTAAGAAAAGCGGAAAGAGTCGCAAAAATAAAACCATAAATGCATAAAGCTGGCAGATATTATTAAATACCCAAGCTTACTTAAGAAAAACAAATCGACTCGCGCACGGAGAAGGACTGCTCATTACATATCTTACACGCGGGCGGTAATTATACAGTACATCACTCAGGATATGCGTACATAATCCTGACATGTTATTAAGGCTAGTGCACTTCTCCAGATCCTACATGATGCGCAAACAGGCTACTTCTCACAACCTTTGCACATATCTTCCAAAGCGGTACAATACATGGCAGCTAAGCGTACTCAGGCAGAGATGTTGACGACCTCCTTTGCCCTGCCGAGGGCGAGGCGTAGCGAGGTTGGGGACTCGACTTCCTCCTTGCTAATGGGCTCCATACGTGTAGTGTTGCGCAGAGCGGACGGAGCGGTTGCCAGGGGCGGAGCAACACGTACAGGAGTGGGCGCGAAGGTTGGTGTAGTGCGCGCTGGAGTGGGTGCAATGACTTGGTTAAATTCTTCGGTAGAAGGCAGGCGACGAGTAGGCGTAAAAGATGCTGATGACGAGAAAAAAGTCGGTGGCGGAGCGATGGGTAGGAGCTCCCTCCTGTTGGCAGCACAGCCATGGACTGAGTCCATGCAGGTAGCTACGAAGTCGTCCACCAGGTTGTCGAAGGCTACCTCCAGGGCCCGGAGATACTCAATGAGCATCTCAAAAGCCTCGTCTCGTTCTCCTCTGGGGCAGGAGTATGCGTAGTGACAGGTGTAAGGCACATGGCACGGAAGATAACGGTAACGACGAGTCTTCATCACGGGAAGGACATCCCTGAGACGAGCTATCGCCTCGCGGGCTGCCATCTGCATAGCATGCCTCTCCGTAGGCATGGCTCTTCCCACGAACCGGAAGTGGCGTAACTCACCACGCCCTCCCCTGAACTGCACCGTGGCCTGGTGCATGGTCAGACTGTCGTTGACTCGGTGCTGGTAGAGTGTGAAGACTGGGCGCATGGATGGCCCCATCGCGACCTGAACGATGGAAGAAAGAAGCTTGACGAACCCATCGGGCACGTTGGCGAAGGTCTGAGACTCGCAGCTGACGTCGGCCATCTACAAAAGTAGGCAAAATTCTGCAGGGTCAGATCATAAATTTATGCTGACTGACAGAAAATGACTACAATTGCAAAAGCATAAAATAGCCCTGTCATGCTAATAACTAATTAGCGATCGCACCTAGTGGCTTCCTACAGTCAGCCTGGCTCTGGTACCAAGCTTGTCACGGCCGGTTTTCCAATAAAAATATTTATTGATAAACCAGTCTTTTGAGTCCAGTATGAGAGAAATCCTCCTCACTGGTAGACAATTTCTTGATACAATAAGCCAGTAGCATAAAATATATTACAGGGTTGAACTGCGGTCGCTCAACCAAATTATGACAAGCACGCCAATAATCATACATAATGGCGGACAGGACACAGTGGTGTGGAGACATACTACTGACTCATGGATAGGTTGGTGGTGGAAAAGCACAGCGGGAAGGGAAATACAAGACTCTAAGAATATCATTTCATCGAACGTCGAGGTGAGGCTCGATAAATTTATTTGGTAGCGGAAGCGGATATAAAACAGTGACCAAATCCAGGGTCGCACGAGACTGACTGGGACTCCTCTAAGTGTCGGACTCGCTATCGAACTCTTCATCCATGAGATCGCCTTCGTCAGCATCTGGCCAAATCAACAAGCCAGTGAGTACTTTGAAAGTACTCGCAAGACAGTTCGGACGTAAGATATAACAAATGCGTGCATGGATGCAACATGATTAATTCCTTAATGCACAATAAATAAAATTGGCATAATGGGTAAGTAAAAAGGGAAACGGTAGTAGTCCGCCTGAAATCCCACAGAGCATAAATAAGGACCGATCGGGTGTCTGAAGCGACGCCTCGAAAGGTGAACAAATAAAAATAAGGAAATGATGCCACAGTCGGGCATCTTAGCGACACCACATAAAGGGCTTTAAAAGAAATGCCACGGTCGGACGTCTGAGCGACATCGCAGAAAGGGCTTTAAAAGAAATGCCACAGTCGGACGTCTGAGCGACATCGCAGAAAGGGCTTTAAAAGAAATGCCACAGTCGGACGTCTGAGCGACATCGCAGAAAGGGCTTTAAATGAAATGCCACAGTCGGACGTCTGAGCGACATCGCAGAAAGGGCTTTAAATTCACCAGTAAACAATACTCATAATAAACATTCAATCCATGAGAATAAACGGGTTAGTCCATCCACAGGGATAATCATTCAATCGGACTTAGCACTCATGCGATTCACCGGAGTCTCTGTCATCAAAGCTGACAATTGATTAGGATAAGATGGAACGAAACTTGACATGGAAGAGATGATTTGGAGGAATATATGACTCTGCAGAGTTTGTACAAAATTTTTCCCACAGCCAACGGATTTCCGTAGTCACGAAGGACTAGTTCCGTTTATGGTATTTCGGAAGAAAACACAGCTAACCGGTACACACCCATCCTTCCTCTCGATGCTAGGAATCACCCTAGTCATCGTCCAAGAAAAACTTTTGAGACGGGGAGATCACAATCTCGAATAGCATGGGATCAAATTTATATGCGCGCGCTCTAAGGGGTGCCCCCCTCTCGGTCCCAACCGGAAACACCCATGCCCCCTGACCGGATGACTGGCTTTAATCCAGGGCCATGGAACCATCATCACGGCCTCTCCTCTTTGGTGTGTACCATGAAAGCGGTTTGCAACTTACTAAACCATATTCCTTGCGGAAAACATGTGGTAGTACAAGGAAGGAAATGATAGGTACTGGACCGATATGGTTTGACACTGAAGTCACATAGTCTGGCGTAAGACTGGCATGCTACAACACTGCCATCGTACCCATCCTCATGCCAACACATGGCCATTCATATTCACATTCATCCACGTATGGATCATCGAACTCACTCACCTTATTATCACATAAAATAACGTTCATCGGTATGCTCACCAACATGCCATGAAACTAACTAAATGCAAAACATGCCAAGACACTCATCAAATCAAAAGTTCAAACATGTTTGCCTGGTTCAGAGTAGTCGGAGCCTAGCTCGGTGAAGTTCGCAGCTCCGTCACCTCCTTCGGTATCTACGGTTTAAAGAAAACGCATTCTGCCCGAAGGCGCTTCCAGAAAACGATTCGAAAGAGAGAGCAGAGAGGCTGACGGTGGGGTCCCACCCATCAGGTTCAAATGTTCAAACGGGGCGGCAGAGTTCGCCGGCGCCCGAGAGCCGCGGTGGTCGCCGGCGGCGATCCACGGCGAGGCAGAGAGATCGGGGAGTACCTCCGTGCTCAGGGCACCCTTCCGCGTCAGTTGATGGTGGTGGAGTCGGTCGGCGAGCACCACGTCGACGGCGAGCTTTGCTCCGGCGGACGGCGGCTCGGGTGGTCGAGGGGCTCGTCGGAGAGGGCTGCAAAGGTTAAATTGAAGAGGGGGTCATGCTCCTGGCAGCTAGAGAGGGTAACGAACGGGGTTTGAGCGCCGGAGATGGCCTCACCAGAACGAATCGGGCTGGAGGCCGAGGCGGGGCGAGGCGGCCGGAGCTGGGGGAGGAGACCTCCTCGAGGTCCCCCTAGTGGCTTGGCGGGGTGTTGGTGAGTAGTGGGGGTGCTGCGTGCATGAGAGTGAGCTCGGGACCCCTTTATATAGGCGGTCCGAGGCGGTTGCCGTGAACGAGGATCACCGGCGAGCGATTACGCTGGCGCAGTGCTCGGTCGGGGTGGTTAGGGGGTCGAGCGTCATCACGGAGGTTCAATGGGTCCGTTTTGGTGTTAAACTGGCCGGGGTTTGGGTGTTAAGGGCGAGCTCGACGGAACGGTGATGGCGCGGGCCCGTCGGCGGCGGAGAGCGCGTTCCGTGCTTGCCGGCCATGGTGGTTGTGCTACGGTCGTGCGCTGGCGTGCATGAGGCCACGCGGAGAGCCAGGGAGCGATGGGCGGCGCGGAACGGTGTTCTGCCGTGGTGTGCCTCCTGTCGGCCGCCACGGGAGGTCCCGACGCCGCAGAAGACGCCGGCGAGGGCGAGCCAGCGCGCTACCGACGCCAGGAAGGCTCCACGCACGTGTGTGCAGCTTCGGACAAGAGGAATAGGCGGCGAGGAACGTGCCAAGGGCACTGTGGCCGCGTGACTGAAACTGACGGACGGAAGATGACACTGAAACTGAATTTTCTGAACTTTGAACAGTAACAGTGCCCACCAGGTGTTCGACCGAATGAAATTGGCCTCTGGTGATTTTTCCTTGAGCTGATTTTTGGTGGAGTGGCTTCTCCTTGCTCAAGTAGGCTGCATGATTTTTGTTGGAATTTTTGGAGCAGTGTGGATATGAATTTCACCAAATTTGGCAAATCTGGTCCAAACTTGCAGAGACTGTATTTTGAAAAATTTGAGAAGAGGAGGAGTGGATCAAGATGGTTCTGGGTTGTGGGTTCAAAGGACAATCCAGGAGAATTGGTTTGAGTTCAAAACTCAAATGAAAAAGTGTACTTGCTTTGAAAATCCCTCAGGCTCCAAATAATTTTCAGAATTCAATTGAGGGGAAAAATAATTAGAATAAAAATCCAAAACCAGTTTGGATTAGTTGGGACAGAGAATTTAGGTTGATCACAAGGGGGAGGGGAGGTTTTGGAGGGGTTTTATCTCATGGGAAAAAATACAAAGCCAAGGGTGGCTTCAAAGATAAGAAAAACCCAAATTTTAATAGAGCTTCACTTAAAAAAAATCTCTCCTCAAAACCACAAAGTTTTTGATAAAAACCAAATAAAAATTTTGGAGTGTCACAAATTCGCAGATATCTTCACCAAGCCCTTGGATGAGAAGATATTTTGCAAGTTACGGTGTGAGCTAGATATCCTGGAATCCTCAAATGTCCTGTGATCAGGCACACATCCTAACCCTTATGCATATTGATGACTTACATGTGCAACACATGAAGTAAAGTATATCTTCAATCAATGAAGACATACATTCTAAGTGTGAATACATTAATGTGGAATTTGACTTCGGAGCGCCACGATAATTGTGTGCAGTGTCTGGGTCTAATACTTCCTATACGGTGGGTAACACCACCACCAAATGTTCTATTTTGAAGTGTTTCACTCATGGTGTTACCTTGCTATGTCTTCACATTTGGTTTGGCTTCAATCTCAACATGTCTTCATGATTATCTTCACTATGTTGATTATATATATATATATATATATACTAGTGTTCTGTCCTCTACAGCATTCACTTATAGCTATGTCTTCTTGTTGAATCTTTTGAACTAAGTGAATGTGATCGGACCCTAACCTCTCTATGCTATCTATCTCAAACTCTATCTCTCCAAATCATATGCATTCTATTGAAACTGTCGAATGTCTTCTCTGCGTCCTTGTCAGCAGAAGATACAAAGACAAACCTTAAGTCCACCTTCAATGCTCATTCCTCCACATGAAACCCGGAGAAGTAGGAACGACCACCCGACAATCCAGGCGTGCGTGGGACGTGGAACAAACCCCAAAATTCTGCATAATGGCCACGTGTTCCTCAGATGCGAATCGCCAGGGGCACCTATGTAATAACACAGTGCCACCCCTGTACCTATAAATACACACTTAACGGCGGTCATTATCTCTTCTTCCACTCTCGCACGAACCCTAGCGCCACCGCTAGCCCTCGACGACGCTAGCGACGAAGCGCTTTGCTGCCGCAAACTCCCCGACGCCGTCTTCACGCCGACCGTGGACATCGTCCTCTCCGCCGTCGCCGTAGGTGTCCTCCGTCACCAAGTTAGGGAACGGAAGATCGAACTGCTCGGCCTCATCTTCCACTCCGTCTAGCAGTTCTTAGTGTGGTAAATAAAACTTCCTTTTTATGGCACCGTTGATCCTATGGCTTTGTCACTTTCTACCACAAGCAATTTCTATTCACACAAGTTAGATCTCTCTCATACTGCATCTCATAACATGCCTAGTATATTCACTTATGCTTCACAAAGTAGTTAGATTCCTCACTTGTACTGATCTCTGGATTCGTAAAAATCTGGAACCAACTCCTTATCTATGAGTGAATGTCTTCGCACGATGAGGTTAATGTCTTCTAAACCGATTTATATTCAAAATCTTCTGAGAATGCATATGACCTCTTCCCCTTCCCTCGCACCTTAATAATGTCACAGGTACATGTCCGTGGGAGAATCCCTTGGTTCTCATAGTCTGCATTCATTTGCAGAATTCTTACAGCATCATATAAATTCTCCCGAAGCAAGTTCATGTTTGTCCAGCAAGCGAAAATCTTTGAAGCCTTTGAACATGTTGAAGCCTTTCAGTTTAAAGTTCATGGCTTCAGAGAAATCAGCAAGGAAGGGTGGCAGAAAGCGTCGTGGAGAAACATCTAGAGATCTGCCAGATGACCCCTCAGAACTGTACAAGACAGATCCTGAAGAGGATTACAATCAGCGCAAGACCCGAATCCAATGGATTCGAAGATATTGGGCAGAACAATTGTTCAAATACCGATTTGTAACCCAGGAATATGCTGAGAAAAATGCCATCAAGAGACCGTGGGGAGACATCCTATACAAGAATCTTCAACCCGGGTCCAGAGATGAAGCCATTGAACAAGGCTTCTATCCCTGCATGGTCCGTGGGCCACAGCCTGTTGATGCACACCCATCGTCACTACTGTGGTGTCGTGACGACATTCTGTTCAAGCGCAACTTCCAGTTTGCCCAGAACTCAGCGAAGCAAAACAAGAAGACATTGAGACTAGACTTCAACCCTGGTCCCTCAGCTCCAAGGGCTGATGGCACACGAGATGCAGAACCCAATGTCGTCGGTCCTTTCTACAACCTTGAAGGCCTCATCACCCATATCTTGGTTCAAGGGACTACAGTGAATGAGCCTGCAGCTGACGCTGAATCAGATGAAGCGCCTGCAGCGCCGAAGCCAAAGAAGTTAAAGAAGCCTAAAGCTTCAAAGCCTACCCCTTCACCAAAAATCTCACGGGTGAAGCCACTGGCAACTGCACCTCCTGAAGACAGTGTGCAGTCCGAAGATTTATCACGCATCTCCGAGCCCCAGAAGGACAAATGCCTCTGCCACACACCGGCCAAGAGCTAACAGCTGCTGCCATTCTGCTCAATGATGCCATTGATATGTCAAGTGATGAAGATCTTGCAGATGACGCTCTTGAGCAACTCATCAAGAGCAAAGAAGAAGAAGAAATCTTCAATGATCTGCCTCTCTTTGATGTAACAATCATCCACAACTTCATTGATGAATGGTTTGACACGCCAAACATTAGCTTCGACGATCTCCAACTACCCATTGGCCTCAGTGTCACCTTCGATGGCGCCATTGCTTCAGAGTTAGCTATCGCCCAGCGCATTGTTGAACTGAAGCAGAAGATTGACTTTGAGAAATCTCAGTTCAAGAAGCATATGGCCAAGCTCAGCGTGCAAGACGTGAAGAATTTCAAGATTATGCTGCACGAGCTCAAGGAAGCCTTTCTAAAGAAACGTGCAGAAGCTCAGGGTTCTCGTGAGCACATGAAGGTCCTGGATGATAGGTGTGTGCAAGCCTACAATGAGGCTGAGAAGCGCAAGGCCATTGGGCGTCCTAGCATCGACCCCAGGATGGCTGCCAAGAAGCAGAAGAAGCCCGCTATGGCTGAACCTGAAGCACCAAGGCAGGAGGCAGATCCCCTTGTCTTCCCAACTAGCATGACTGGCCCGAAGCCAAAGGTCAGGTCAACCGCTTCAGAACTGAAGAAG
Source organism: Triticum dicoccoides (assembly GCF_002162155.2). Lineage (NCBI taxonomy): Eukaryota > Viridiplantae > Streptophyta > Magnoliopsida > Poales > Poaceae > Triticum > Triticum dicoccoides. Next base: position 446,378,979 of record NC_041382.1, read on the forward strand.
ACCAGGACTGCTGAGGCTGAAGCAAGGAAGAGAAAACATCCGGAAGCCTCTACTACTGCCCCCGCCAAGAAAAAAAGAATGACCAAGAAGGAACGGGCTGCTCCCATAGAGCCCTTGATTGTTGAACCCATTTCCATGGTTCACCCTGACGCCGATCCACAAGAACGTAACTGACTATCCATGAGCCTGCTTTCACAGAGGCTCATGAAGTTGAAGACTTTCCAGCAGCTGATCCCATCGCTGCTGAAGACATTGGTCATCATGACCATGTTGAAGATGATGCAGCCCTTCCTCAGCTAGAACACCAATAGGTATCATCGCTTGTGCTAACGCACAGCGAACTCATCAGCATTGGTCGTCCACTGACGCCAATTGCACAGGATGCTTCATGGGCGGATCGCCCACAAGAGAATGAAGACCTTGAGGCCTAGCCAACAGCAACTCCACAGGTGTCACCCGCATTGCGCAGGCTTCGCAAAGGTCCAAGGCCTCAAGTCTCTACTGAAGACAATCCAGCTGCATCAGCCGCGGAAGAAGAAGTCCCACAAGTTGCCACTCCCATGTCGCACCAAGAAGCAGTTCTCGAGGAGAACGTGATCGTGACCAATCCTCCTGCTCGTCAAGTGGAGGTTGAACATCTAGAGGCTGCCACCACCAACACCACTGAAGCCACTGACGCTGTCATGGCTGAAGCTAATGTGGAGCCCTCACCAACAAAAGCACCAGAAAGTCAGCGAAGCCACTGATCCCGCCACTTCTGTTCCTGAGTCTGCTGTCGGTCCCCAGTTCTACTATCATGTTGAGCACATGCCTCAAGTACAGAAGCCAATCCCAAGATTGCCAAGGTTCCCAGGTCCTGCATCAGCACCTGGCTCCTTCAATACCAATGGCTTCAGAGCAGACAACACATTCTTCAACAGCTCCAGGAACCCCTACTCCAGGGAAAGAATATCACCTGATCGGTTTTGGAGTTATCCGCAGCGAAGCTATTACTCATGCGTTCTTTACAACCAAGGTCGCATCTTCCCACACAAGCGCCTTGACATTGAAGCAATAGCTGGTCTGCCCTGTCTGGAAGAAGCTCTGGATTGCTTCAAAGAGGTTGGACTGCTGCCGTTCGTCACTGACCAAGAGCATTGGAATGAAGAGTTGCTGCTCCAATTCTATGCCACACTTCACATCCGCGGGTATAGCAGACATCCGAAGACTTGGGTCCTGGAGTGGATGAAAGGAAACTTTCATCACGAAGCCAAAGCCTTTGACATCATTGAGCTCATTGGTTTGCCCACTCCTGGCGATCTCTACGAGCATGGCTGTCAGCTTCATAGTGAAGCTATTGAGAGCATCTTTCAGAAGACTGAACCTAATATGAGTCAGATGCTCAGTATGATGAAGCCATTGCCCCAACATGCTGCTTATCCCATGGAGTTCTTTGTTGAAGACCTTGAATATCTGCCAAGAACCATTTATCACATCATAAGGCGAACTCTCTGGCCAATCAAAGGACATTCTCCCCATGCCAAGCTGGAAGGTGCAATGAAGACTTTGGTCTTCTACATTCTTCATGGAAAATGCTTCAATACACAGGATTTCTTCATTCGCCAACTTGCTGCATCTGGCTCTGATCTGTTTGGTTTGAAGTTCTACGCCCCTTGGGTGATGCGGCTGATCAAACTTCACTCCGCTATCTCATATCAGTCCTCGGCCCGCAACCATTGGATCTTTTTGCCTGATGTGGATATGTCTATTGAAGCCATGTATCTTGAGCCTGCCAAGGAACCTCTCAGTCTTCAGAATGCAGAGCATCAAAGTTTCACTCAGAATGTTGAAGGCGTGGAAGCCGTAACTCGTGTGTATCCTTTGGCTAGCACTATGCGTGCACCGCATCCTGCTCTCACTGAAGCCACTGACAGTACAACTGCTCCACGACCCAAGAAGCGCACTCGTGTTCTCAACGACCGAGAGCTTCTTGTGGCTCTTCATCAGAAACAGGATATGCATCATGACTGGCTGAAGCGTCAGATGCAAAGCCTCTTGGTGGATGTTAATCGCATTCGCAATCTTGCCACCAAGAATGCTTTTGTTGCCCATGAAACCTCTCGCCGCACATGGAAAGGGCTAACACTGATGTGTTCTAAAGATGATCTTCAAGAGGATGGCTTCACTGAGCGATTCAAGTTTGACTCCACACCTCCTCGAAGGGCAGTGCTGCGACGAACTCCATCCCTTGAAGACTCTGAGTTCTCTTCCTCTGCTACAATAGTGAATGCCAGAGTGATCGAGGATGAAGATGATGCTACTTCACCGCCACCTCCTTCAGCACGCTTCGACTCTGCTCCAGGCTCTTCAGCACCGCCAAACACCACCAATGACCCTGCTGCTTCACCTACTCCTCATGGGAACGAGTAGATGCTCTATGTCTTCAAACCTTTTTGGTCCTTACTGACAAAAGGGGGAGAAGCATATGAGGTTGATAGTCTTCAAGCGGGTCCATATGGGCGGGTGCTTTATATTTTGCTTCGTGCTTACAACTCTCGTTTTGCTACATTTGGTTCTTTGAGTTGTAACACATAAACTCGATGGTCGTCTGCTACTTATCTGCCACCTTGTGTTGCGATGATAAATTCCGCATGTGCGATGACAAATTCCGCACTTAGATCATTCTGCAGACGTCCATTTTCCATTATGCATGTCATTATCTTCATATACTTTCACATGCAAAGTGGATTGTCATCAGAAGTTGAAGTGGATCTCCACAAGTACAACCTGCCATGTGCATTTGCATTCCAAAAGCAAATTACTTATATGCACATCTTCAGGGGGAGCCCTTGCAACTTATGAGGACAATTCCTTATCCTTTACAATTTCACAGATTATATTCCCCGTTGAAAACTTCAACTAGTTTGTCATCAATCACCAAAAAGGGGGAGATTGTAAGTGCATCTAGTGCCACCCCTAGTAGGTTTTGGAGTATTGACGACAAACCTAGTTGAGGGACTAATGTGTTTGTGAGAATTGCAGGATAACACAGGTAGAAGTCCCTCATTGATTTGGTTTTCCTACCAGAGATGACCCCTAAAAATGTATGAAGACATTGAAGTCAAAGGTGGTATATGAAGATACTCACATTGAAGACTATGACAAGAGAAGACACCACATGAAGCCTATGGAGCTCGAAGACTTAGATCTTTCGTAGTTCTCTTTCTTCTGTGTTGAGTCATAGGAACCACCGTACTGTTAAGTGGGGTCCAAGAGAACCAGTCAGAATGACTGAAGTGATGCTTAAACAAAACCTATGTCTTCGAGTGAAGACTTTGAGAGCGAATCTTGTCCAGAGTCGGGCAAGTCAGCTTTGCTTGAAGCCCAAGTAAAGTTGCCGTGTGATTTTGAAATCTGATCGTTGGAACACGTGTCAGTTCCTTAGTGACCCAGGGTCATTCCGGACAAATCAGGTCGGGTTGCCAAGTAGCTATAAATAGCCCACCCCCTACAACCATAAACGGTTGGCTGCTCAGATTCAGAGTACGTCTTTTGTCGTTTGAGAGCAACCCACCTCGAAGCCTTTGAGAGAGAATTCCTTGCGAGGATAAAGCCCTAACCACCCAGAGACAAAGAGAATTAGGCATCACTTAAGTCTTCTTGTCTGTGTGATCTGAAGACTTATTACACTTGAGGACTATGCATCCTCCAGCCGGTTAGGCGTCGCGTTCTGAGCATCCAAGAGACATTATGGATTGCCGGTGAACGAAGTCTGTGAAAGTTTGGGAGTCTACCTTGAAGACTTACCAGAGTGATTGGGCGAGGTTTGTGTGACCTTAGCTCAAGGGGAATACGGTGAGGACTGGGTGTCCTGAGCTGCGTGTTCAGGACCGGGTGTCCGGGACTGTGTGTCCTAAGGTTTAAATACCTAGCCGCCCTAACCAGACGTACAATTGTCACAGTAACTGGAACTGGTCCAACAAATCATTGTCTTCAGTGAGTCACTGGTTTCATCTTCCCTTCCCTTTTACTTACTGTTACTCCTTGTGAAGTCATTGCATGTTCGCACTATCTTTTGTCTTCAGTGAGTGACTGCGTGTTCTGTGTGGCTTCACAATATCTTCCTACCTGATCCTTACTACATTGCTGCTATTAGTCATTGTGCTTTCACTCTATTGAATACTTGACTATGGCTTGCCTAGTGTAGTCTACCTTCCTCTGCAGGGTAATAGGTTTATTTCTATCGTTTGTCTTCATAACTTCCAAGTTGTGAAGACTTTCATAAAAATCACCTATTCACCCCCCCTCTAGTCGATATAACGCACTTTCAGTATGGTAATCTGTTTACCATACTTTTAGTTTGTTAGTCCACCAATTGGTGGGTTGACACTAGGGCCAATATTCATGTGTGTGCTGATGTGTCTTTGTTTTCTTGCAGCATATAAATATGAAATCCACAGGGATGTCAACTTGATTTTAGTGGAACTGCACAAAATGTTCAGATGGTTTGTGTCCTCCATAATACTTCATAATGCACAATACATCGAATGGTTCTCTAATCATTCATCGTCACCTTGAGCCACCGGACTATTAGATGACAAACTGATGACAAACCCTGCCCGTTCCACGATCATAGGCATTACATATTTTTAATGGGAAAAGCTTGTCAAAGTTTAATCCTTGATGTTAGCAAGAAGATATTAGTCTAATATATTGGAATTGGAAAACCCTGTCAAATTTTGCTCACTGATGTTAGCCAGAAGACATGCATTTGATATTTTTGAGTGGGACGCCCTTTGCTGTGAGAAACGTCGATCGTTTTTCCTATTCTTGTCTTCAGTTCAAAAGTAAATATTTACTCTGATGAGATGCATAGTCACATGAATGTTGACTTATGTAAGGTATTTTAAGAGTTTGTTCTGAGTGTTGTCTATGTAATGCCAGGCCTTGTGAGTTTGATTGCAAAGTTGAGCTGGGAATGATGTGGCATGCGGCATCACGAGCTGTTCACCATGCCTCCTGAGAATAATGCTTCATATTGTTTTGCTTGTTGAGCTAATGTGTGTCACTTGCATATTAAGAAGATCATCCTCTTCTGTTGTTTTTGTGCTTAAGAAGTTCATTGTCTTATGTTCCATTCATAGCCTATACGACAACTCGGGTAGGTTAGAGGTGCAACCATATGATCTTCCAACCAACTCATCATCTTAGGACTTGATTGGATCGTCGTTTTCCAACCAAAACCGCTTGTAAAACTGATGCTTGTACATCAAAGTATATGGTCTCGGGCGAAGCGTTTGGTCGGTCGATTTCGACTAGTAAAATATATACTGGTCTCTCAAATTACACGTGTAACTTGCCAGTATTTGCTACAGACCTCGGGCCCTCGGTTTCATTATGCTTGTATTTTACGCGTTGTTTTCGATGACGAGTAAATTAAACTTGTATCTTAATATAGGTGTGAAATAAACCAGAGCTGCCAAGCGCGGCCTTACCGTTTCATGCCATCTCAGTCTCTCGAACGTGCTCATAGGTGCCCGATGGTCCTGGCTTCCTGAATGAGCAGCGGGCGCTGTATGAGACCATCCGTAAGGCCCGCAAGGCCCTCTCCGTCGTCCTTCGAGTTGTTGCGCTCGTCGTGGCGCCGAGGATTGTCAACATGGTCAACAAACATGAGGATTCAGGAGATGACTTTATTTTGACTGGATGATAGTAGGGACCCACTAGGGCCATAGCTGTACGTATGCAAGTGCCTCCTTATTATGCACAACTATATTTTTTTTTGCTTCCTCTTGGTTTCTTGACATCACGGTCCCACACCATTGTCAACCTACATAGTCAATAAACTGGAGAATTGCACATGGAGCGGCCGACAGCTGGGACCAAGCAGCTCGAGCAGTATTTGTGTTTTTGGGGTGTGAGCACTACAGAGTTTTTCTTGAGCGATGTGTTTGTTGTTGTTCAGAGGAGAGCAGGGTATTAACTGGACGAGCTGTGGCCCGTCTAGCCGACGACAGATATCCAGCCCATATATTAATTTTTTTCAAGTTGAAAATGGCTAGCCCAGCTATACTTTTTTTGAGGAATACCCAGGCAAGGTCGGCTTGTTATTCTCCGCCCCGATGGGCTGCAAATCTTTCCTGGGAGGGATGCATTAGGCTTAACAAGAAAATGAGCTTTAAGAAATAATAAATGGGATGTAATTATAAAAACTGGGCTGTAACTATAAAAAATGCACCGAACACGTAATTAGTTTATAAAATATTATTTTTGGATTTTGAAAATTTTAATTTCATTAATTGTTGCACGTGCAATGTTTCGTTGGATTTTTACGTAATACAAATTTATATTGAAATTGTATTTAATCTGACTAGAAATTTCGGGATAAAAATATTTCAGATCCCATCAAAATGTGGGAAATTTTATTGAATTCTGTTCTGAACGTTTGGTTGAAATTATTAATCGTTGTCCTATCTAGAAAATGGGTTGTACTTTTAACAAACTATAAGTGGGCTGTAGTAAATTTAATTAGAATTAAAAAATGGGTTGTACATTCTTACAAATCTCAAATGGGCTAGAAGTTCTCAGCCACACACTTGTGGGCCTAGTAAATTGACGCGTCCCCTCAAAAAAAAGTTGACGCGTATGCAAGGCTTTATCAACTTATAGTCAACACATGGTTCTAGCAACAATGGCCGTTGGATGTCCATCCAACGGATGTCGTGCTTCTTCTTCAATCTCAGATATTCTAGCTTCACCCACCCTAAAACTGATTCCTCCCCCTGACATCTGGGGCGCACCGTTTTGGAGGCAAACCTGTGGGCCTACTAAGTTGACGCTTGCCGAGGGCTTTGTCAACTTAGTCAATATAAACGATTCTAGCTGCAGTGACCGTGCGATGTCCATCCAACGGCCGTCGTGCTTCTTCAACCTCTGGCCTTCTTGCTCTAGCCTCCCAAAGCAACACCGGTCGTGCCGCTTGCTCCTACCTCCCGTGGCCGGCTGTGCTGCCGCGGAGGCCTCACAACCCCCTACTACTCCCACCGTTGGCCAGGCCCTGCGGTGACGGTATCCTCACACCGCAGTTGAACCAGTGAACCCTCGTACTCCTCTCCGCGTGGGCATCCACTGCTGCGTCTTCCCCGGCTCCACGTCGTCCCCTTCCTAGGCTTCGCCGTTTTCCACTACCTTGGTGCTCTCGGCGCGGCGTGGTCAATCTGGTCAATGACCGACTTCCGTCGGAAGAGTATTGTACATGGAGAGGCTGAAGCTGGGTCCACGGCCGCAACAAGGAAGTGCCTCCTTATTACATGGAAAATAATTATTCCTCCACCTGACAGTAGAGACCCACCGGACGGGCAATCGTATTTCGCAAAAAAAATATTTCCCCCTGACTGCTAGGACCCACCAGCTACATCTTCGCACGCAAGGAAGTGCATCCACATTACGGGAAAAAAATGATTCGACCCCTAACTGTTGGGACCCACCAGCTACATCTTCGCACGGAAGGAACTACGTCCATATTACGAAAAAGACGATTCGCCCCCTGACTGCTGGGACCCACCAGCTACATCTTCGCACGGAAGGAAGTGCCTGACAGTCGGGACCCACCTGGTCAAAGCGTACGTAGCGTTGCCATTCTGGTCACGAACGTGTACGTACATACTGGTCGATCGGTCTGTCTGCAGGCTGCAGCGATGAACCGTGGTCGTGCAAGGAAGGACACGTGTTGTAGTAGAGGCGAGCAGGTGTCGTAGTAGAGGCGCGCACGTAGCATGTACACGTACGTACAGTGGCCAGGGTGCAACAAAGAAAATACGGCCACGTACCTACATACGGGCAGGGTCCCGAACACCAACTCACGCATATGTATGGCCAAGGCTCGTGTACATGGCTGTGGCTGGGTCAGAACGGAGAAACTGCGTTGTCGTCGTGTTCATGGGGAGCCAACCGGCTGGCTCGGAATGGAATGCGTCGTCGTGTTCATCGGGAGCCAACCGGCTTGGACGGAACAACTGATGGAAACGAGGCCTGGTGTATCGCAGAACGGAGGAAACGACCTTGTGTTCGACCGACCACGGTGGAAACGGGATCCTCTTCATCGGGAGGGGTTTGGCGTACCACAAAACGGAGGAAACGGACCTCCTACGGTCGAAACGGGGTCCTATTGATCGGGAGGGGTGTGGCGTACCGCAAAACGGAGGAAACAGACTTGTGTTGGAGCGCTTCGGTCGAAAAAGGGGTCCTGTTCATCGGGAGGGGTGTGGCGTACCGCAAAACGGGACTCCACGGGATACTGTTCATCTCCACCGTCGACCTCCTCCAGTGTCCACGGGCTACTATTCATCCATCAATGACCTCCTCCAGCCTCCACCTGCGACTGTTCATCAACGGGCTCCTGTTAATCCAGCCTGCACCGCGCGCTCCTCCACGGGCACGGGGGTCCTGTTCAACCAGCCCTCTCCACGGGGATCCTGTTCAACCACCCCTCCATGGGCTACTATTCATCCAGCCCTCCACCGGCTACTGTTCAACCAGCCCTCCATCGGCTACTGTTCAACCAGCCCTCCACGGGGTCCTGTTCATCCAGCCCTCCACGGGGTCCTGTTCATCCACCGGCTCGATTCATCGGGGTATTGTTCATCCAGCAGCAACGGCCTCTACTACCATGGGTTCCTGTTCATCCAACCCCCACCGGGAACTATTCATCCAAACCCCCAAACAACGCTCACTGTTGATCAAAAGGCAGCATCGATCGGCTTCAGTTAGCAGCAGTAGAGAAGGAATCGCTCGATCGGGTTTAGTTAACAACCATCGATCGCTCGGGTTCAGTAATGCGTAGCCTACAGTGCAATCGCTCGGGTTCAGTTAGAGCCCAACGCCTTGCTCGGGTTCAGTTAGAGCGCAATGCCTCGCACACATGCGTGTACGTAAGAGAGAAACGTGCATTGCTCGGCCCCCGACCACCCACCGTAACCGGGAACTCCCCAGATATTTTCCTAGCCCTCGCTTCTACCATGTTTTTCTCCATCATGGATGGCCCAAAGAATGTTATGTAGCTGCGTCTCCAGCCCACCCAGGACGAAAAGCCCATTTCCTATCATGATTTTTTTTCATAGAAGTAGGAGCCCACCACATCTATGATGATACCAGGTTTTCAATTATCGTCATAGAAGTGTCATAAGTATGACAGGAAAAAATTCGTCCAGCCCAAAATGTCACGGATGTGTCTTTTTTTAGTGATCGGAGGACATTCAATCAACTTGCCACAGATATTTGATGTGCCTCAAAAGTTCAAGGTTATGAGCCTGATTGTTGAAACAATCAAGAGGACAGCTGCTGATCAGAAAAGATCTTGTGGGTATGCTCCACATATTCAGGTGCTCATCAACTCCAAGATGGGCATAGGTACTTATCTTTTGGACAAGGAGCATCTACCTTTGAGACCAGAATTTGAGGACAACACTATTGTGATGAATGAGGATGATCCCACATCCGTGCAAGCACAAGAAAAGAGAGAAAAGGCAAAGGCTGAGAAAGCTACAAGGATGCCAAGTGTTGAGGAAGCATCTCAAGTGTTCCTAAAGACAAAACAAGATCAGCTTGCTTATCTAATTCAAGCAACTTCGAGGATTGAGAAGGGCTTGGCCACCCTGAACAAAAATCAGGAGAGCTTGGAGAGGATCATTGAAACCAAATTCTATGATCTTGATCTGAAAGTGACTGAGATGTAGACAATTGTTGAGCAGCTCCAGGAGGAAGCAGAGGAGAGGAAAGGGCAGGCTACCACAGATTCATTTCAGAGAGTGCCCAAAGGTCAGAGATCTGCTGCAGTGCCCATGGTTGACACTAGAGCTACTACTTCAGCACCAGCAGCTACAGCTTCAGTGCCACCTCCAGTTGCCACTCCACCAGCTCCAACAACGTCTACAGATGCTTTCATCCTTGGAATCCTCTCTACACCACCTCCCGAAGACCAAGCCTAGAGACCCATAACACTATGCATTTTCAAACTTTTTGGTAACTTGTTGCCAAAGGGGGAGAAATGTATAGATCATAGGCTTCGAGAGAGAGTGTTTTTGCCTCTTTGGTCTTTTGCTATTTGGTTGATACTTCTGTGTGTGCTTGTTTAATACTCTTTATGTTTGTGTGTGAGATACTTGTATGATCATGTGTTTGATCATATCCTACCTTAATGCTTGCTTGAATGATATTATCTTTTATATCTCATATATGATCATTCACTTTGCTTGGTGATAAGTGCATGTTTTTACCTTATATCATTTTGAGCGCTCCACCAAGATGTATGTGACATGGAAGAGTAACCCATGATCCTAATCGATTGTGCATTTGCATTCAAAAGCAAATTTCAAATAATGCACAAATTTAGGGGGAGCTCTTGCTTACCACATACTTCTCAAAGCGACGATGTATTTCAATCTTTTTATCATTTGTCAAAGCTTTGATCTATATGTTGTCATCAATTACCAAAAAGGGGGAGATGTCATCAATTACCAAAAAGGGGGAGATTGAAAGTGCAACTATCCCTGGGTGGTTTTGGTAATTCCTAACAACATATATCCCATTGAACTAATGCTATTACAAGATGATCATTTCAGAAAGTTCAATGACTAGGATGGCATGGATTAGGAATGTGGACCCCTCAAAATGCTAAGGACACAAATTGGCTCAAGCTCGAGACTCTACATTTTCATTTTAGTGATCCAAGATCACATTTAGTCCATAGGAAAAGCTAGTACTATTAAAAGGGGATGAGGTATTGCTTAATGGCTTGCTTGCTCAAAATGCTTAGTGATATGTTCAGAAAGCCCTCAACCACTTTCTCATATCCACATATGTCCCAAACCAAAAGTCAAACTCGGCCCCATCGAAATTATCTATCCGGCGCCACCGAGTTCACTTGACATAGCCACTTCCAGAAACCCTAGTCACTTCAGTCTCACCAATAGGGATCTCGGTCCCACCGAGATGGGATTGCGAACTCTCTGTTTCCCTTTGTAATGTTTTGGTCCAACCGAGGTGAGCTATCGGTCCCACCGAGTTCGCAATGCAAAATCTCTGTTTGCCTTTTGTAACGTTTCGGTCTCATCGAAATGAGCGATTCGGTCCCATCAAGTTTGCCTGACCAACTCTCTGTTTGCCTATTATAGAAACCGGTCCTACCGAGTTTATGTGATCGGTCTCATCGAGATTACGTTATGACCTAACCCTAATGAAATCGGTCTCACCGAGTTGACATGTCGGTCCACCGAAAATCCTAACGTTCAAATTTTGAACTAAATCGGTCTGACCGAGTTTCATGATTCGGTCTCACCGAGTTTCGTAAATTGTGTGTAACGGTTAGATTTTGTGTGGAGGCTATTTATACCCCTCCACCCAATCTTTATTCATGGAGAGAGCCATCAGAACGTGCCTACACTTCTACCATTCATTTTCTGAGAGAGAACCACCTACTCATGTGTTGAGACCAAGATATTCCAATCCAACCATAAGAATCTTGATCTCTAGCCTTCCCAAGTTGCTTTCCACTCAAATCATCTTTCCACCAAATCCAAATCCTTCAGAGAGAGTTGAGTGTTGGGGAGACTATCATTTGAAGCTCAAGAGCAAGGAGTTCATCATCAACACACCATCTATTACCTTTTGGAGAGTGATGTCTCCTAGATTGGTTAGGTGTCACTGGGAAGCCTTCGACAAGATTGTGGAGTTGAACCAAGGAGTTTGTTAGGGCAAGGAGATCGCCTACATCGTGAAGATCTACCCAAGTGAGGCAAGTCCTTCATGGGAGATGGCCATGGTGTGATAGACAAGGTTGCTTCTTTGTGGACCCTTCGTGGGTGGAGCCCTCCGTGGACTCGCGCAACCATTACCCGTTATGGGTTGAAGTCTCCATCAATGTGGATGTATGATACCACCACCTATTGGAACCATGCCAAAAATCTCCGTGTCTACATTGTGTTTTCTCCCTCCAAACTCCTCCCTTTACCTTCATGTGCAATGTTTTACATTCTGCTACTATCCTCTTAGACTTGGATGTGTAGGTTGATTACATGACTTGTGCTAAGTTGCTAAAATCTGCCAAGACTTATAATTCAAAAAAGGCTAGATTTTTATTTGGTCAAGTAGTCTAATCACCCCCCTCTAGACATAATTTCTATCCTACAAGGGGTCTGGCGTACCGCAAAACGGAGGAAACAAACTTCTCTTGGACCTCCTACAGTCGAAACGGGGTCCTGTTATCGGGAAGGGTGTGGCGTACCGGAAAACGGAGGAAACAGACTTGTGTTGGAGCGCTACGGTCGAAACGGGGGTCCTAATCATCGGGAGGGGTGTGGCGTACCGCAAAACAAGACTCCACAGGATACTATTCATCTCCACTCTCGACCTCCTCCAGCCTCCATGGGCTACTGTTCATCCACCGTCGACCTCCTCCAGCCTCCACCTGCGGCTGTTTATCCACGGACTCCTGTTCATCCAGCCTCCACCGCTCCTCCACCGGCTACTATTCAAACAACCCTCTCCACAAGATCCTGTTCAACCACCCCTCCATGGGCTACTGTTCATCCAGCCCTCCACCGGCTACTGTTCAACCTGCCCTCCACGGGGTCCTGTTCATCCACCCCCAACCGGCTCGATCGAGGTCATGTTCATCCAGCGGCAACGGCCTCTACTGTCTCGGGGTCCTGCTCATCCACCCCCACCGGGAACTGTTCATCCACCCCCCCCAACAACGCTCACTGTTCATCAAGAGGCATCATCGACCAGCTTCAGTTAGGAGTAGTAGCGAAGGAATCACTCGGGTTCAGTTAATAGCGAGGGATCGATCGGGTTTCAGTAACGTAGCTAGTGCAATCGCTCGGGTTCAGTTAGAGCCCAACGCCTCACTCGGGTTCAGTTAGAGCGCAACGCCTCGCACACACGCTCGTACGTGTACGAGAGAAATGCGCAAAGCTCCGTGCATCGCTCGGACCCGACCAACCACCATAATCGTGAACTCCCTGATATTTTCCTCGCCCTCGCTTCTACCACAGTTTTTCCCGTCATGGACGTCCCAAAGAATGACATGCAGCTGCGTCTCTGGCCTGCCCAGTACGAAAAGCCCATTTTCTTGCATGATTTATTTCATACAAGTAGGAGCCCACGACATCTATGATGATACTGGGTTTTATCACAATTATCGTCATAGAATTGTCATAAGCATGACAGAAAAAAAATTCGTTTGGCCCAAAATATCACGGATGTGTCTTTTTTTGTAGTGTATGCCAACTCAATAAACACCTTCGGAGATACATGTAGAGCATATTTATGATCACCCAGTTACGTTGTGATGTTTGATAACACACAAGGTATTCCTCCGGTATCCAGGAGTTGCATAATCTCATAGTCGAAGGACTATGTATTTGACATTAAGAAAGCAATAGCAATAAAACTAGCGATCATTACGCTAAGCTAACGGATGGGTCTTGTCCATCACATCATTCTCCTAATGATGTGATCCCGTTATGAAATGACAACACATGTCTATGGTTAGGAAACCTTAACTATCTTTGATCAACGAGCTAGTCTATTAGTGGCTTACTAGGGACACGGTATTTGTTTATGTATTCACACATGTATTTAAGTTTCCGATCAATACAGTTCTAGCATGAATAATAAAACTTTATCGTGAATAAGGAAATATAAAATAACAACTTTATTATTGCCTCTAGGGCATATTTCCTTCAACTATGTATAAGAAACCACCTTTTCCTGTTAGGATAAAGGAACATGCTAAAGTTTCAACTGTGGTTAACAAAAGTAATATTAGAGAACCTAGAACCTCTGAACAAATTAAAGTTGAACCTAATGTTGATATGGTTAATGATCTCTTGGTCGATAATGCTGATGGGCATGTTATTTACTTTTGTGATGAAGCTACTAGAACATGCATGTTGTCTCAGTTAAGATAGGAGATCATTGTGATCATGGCTTATTTGATTTGGGTGCTAGTGTGAGTGCTATTCCATTTACTTTATATCAAGAAATTATGAATGATATTACACCTACTGAGATAGAAGATATTGATGTTACTATTAAGCTTGTGAATAGAGATACTATTACACCACTTGGGCTTGTTAGAGATGTTGAAGTCTTGTGTGGAAAAATAAAATACCCTACTTCCCTAATTCTTGGTTCTCCACAACATGATTTTTGTCCCATTCTATTTGGTAGACCTTTCTTGAACATCGTTAATGCTACGATTGATTGTGCTAAAGAAACTGTCAGTGTGAACTTTGGTGATATATCTCATGAGTTCAATTCCTCTAAGTTTTGTAGGCAACCTCGTGATAAAGAATTGCCTGGTTAGGATGAACTTACTGGTGTTGCTTCTAGTGCCGTACCTCTTACTGATCCATTAGAACAATATTTGCTAGACCACGAAAGTGATATGCATATGAATGAAAGTATATAAGATGTTCTTTGATCAACCACCTATCCTGAAAAATAATTTTCCATTTGAAACTCTAGGAGGTCCTCCTCCGCATAAAGGTGATCCTGTGTTTGAATTAAAGCAATTGCCTGCTACATTGAAATATGCTTATCTTGATGTAAAGAAGACATATCATGTTATTATTAGTGCTAACCTTTAAGAGCATGAAGAAAAGAGATTACTAAAAACTATGAAGAAGCGTTGTGCCGCTATTGGATATACTCTTGGTGATCTTAAGTGCATTAGTCCCACTCTATGTCAGCACAAGATTAATATAGAACCTGATGCTAAGCCAGTGGCTGATCATCAATGACGGATGAATCCTAAAATGAAGGATGTGGTAAGACCTAAAATATTAAAGCTTCTAGATGCCGTCGGTGTCCTGGGAACAAGGGTACCCAGATTTGCCTGCCTGTGGCCCATGACGTGGCTCCACCAGCGGCCTGGTATAGCCCATCATCCGCAACAGCAACTCAAGACCCTCGCGAGGGGCCAAGCCTCGCGAGGCGGACGATGCCAAGACCTCCCTAGGGGCAGCCTCACTATGCTAGCTCCCGAGGAGCGGAGATATCAATGCAATGGGCACCTCCCGAGGTTCACGTGACGTGATCCATGACGACCAAGGCCAGGCCGGCGCCAGCACGCGCAGTGTACCAGGTTCCTCTTTGGTGCTAAAGAGGTAGGCGCAGGAAAGGAGTCCCAATGCTTCGGGTAAAGGTTTCCATATCGGTGCAACAAGACCAAGGCCAGCAGGATGGAGGTCACCGCGGAGCCCACAACAGCGTCACCACCAGAGCCTTTGGCATGCGAAGATCACCTTTTGTCAGGATAGCTTGTACTAGTTGTCCCCCTTCAAACTTGGCTGTTGTAGGACCCCTTCCCGCCTAACATTTGGGAAGAGTATCAGGGCCTCCATAAATACGGCTAGCCACCACCGTAGCAAGGGACGGATCATTCGGATCATGCTCACACACATCAGCTCATCAAGCTCAAGAACATCTCTCCTCAGGAGGCAGTTCATCCATTGTACTAGTTCATCCCTAGCCCTCGAGGCAATCCACCACCACCACATTGGAGTAGGGTATTACACCACAACGGTGACACGAACCAGTATAAACTTCTGTGTCTCATGTTCCTTAGGTTCGTCGAGCTAGGCCATGGAATCATCGAGCGAGTGAACTAGATAGGAAGAGTACTTCATGTGCACCCCAGTGTTCGAACCTCAAGGGTTAGCCGGAACCCACGATCCTACATTTGGCACGCCAGGTAGGGGGTGAGCCAAAGCTTTTCCTCCGACGATCCATGCTCCACCGCTCCGCCTATTTCATGGCTGATGCTCATCGAGCCCGTGCCGAGCGCCGAGCCGCGCTCAATGCTTGCGTCGCTCAAACGGCGCCAGTCGGCGGGCCTCCTCGTCGCTCTCCATTACCCGGTGCCAACGCCGCCACCGGCCCGATGGCGAACGAGCAACAGTCTTCGTCATTCCACCCCTCTGTGCGGCGGGACGGACGCTGATACGTCTCCAACGTATCTATAATTTTTTATTGTTCCATGCTATTATATTATCTGTTTAGGATGTTAATCTTCTTATTTATACACTTTTATATTAATTTTGGTACAAACCTACTAACCCAAGGCCTAGTGCAAATTGCTGTTTTTTGCTTATTTTAGTGTTTCGCAGAAAAGGAATATCAAACGGAATGAAACCTTCCGGAGAGTTATTTTTGGATCAAACGTGATCCAGGGGACTTGGAGTGGACGTCCAAAAACCAACTAGGAGGCCACGAGGCAGGGGGCGTGCCTACCCCCCTGGGCGCGCCCTCCACCCTCGTGGGCCCCTCGTGGCTCCACCGACCTACTTCTTCCTCCTATATATATCCATATACCCCAAAAACATCCAGGAGCACCACGAAACCCTATGTCCACCGCCGCAACCTTCTGTACACAAGAGATCCCATCTTGGGGCCTTTTCCGGAGCTCCGCCGGAGGGGGAATCAATCATGGAGGGCTTCTACATCAACACCATAGCCTCTTTGATGATGTGTGAGTAGTTTACTTCAGACCTTTGGGTCCATAGTTATTCGCTAGATGGCTTCTTCTCTCTCTTTGGATCTCAATACAATGTTCTCCTCGATCTCCTTGGAGATCTATTTGATGTAACTCTTTTTGTGGTGTGTTTGTCGAGATCCGATGAATTGTGGGTTTGTGATCAACTTTATCTATGAACAATATTTGATTCTTCTCTAAAATCTTTTATGTATGATTGGTTATATTTGCAAGTCTCTTTGAATTATCAGTTTGGTTTGGCCTAGTAGATTGACCTTTCTTTCAATGGGACAAGTGCTTAGCTTTGGGTTCAATCTTATGGTGTCCTTTCCCAGTGACAGTAGGGGCAGCAAGGCATGTATTGTATTGTTGCCATCAAGGATAAAATGATGGGGTTTATATCATATTGCTTGAGTTTATCCCTCTACATCATGTCATCTTGCCTAATGCATTACTCCGTTCTTATCAACTTAATACTCTAGATGCATGCTGGATAGCAGTCGATGTGTGGAGTAATAGTAGTAGATGCAGAATCATTTCGGTCTACTTGTCTCGGACGTGATGCCTATATACATGATCATGCCTAGATATTCTCATAATTATGCACCTTTCTATCAATTGCTCGATAGTAATTTGTTCACCCACCATAATACTTATGCTATGTTGAGAGAAGCCACTAGTGAAACCTATGCCCCCCGGGTCTATTTTCCATCATATAAGTTTCCAATCTATTTTATTTTGCAATCTATATCATAAAAATACCAAAAATATTTATTTTATTATTAGTATCTCTATCAGATCTCACTCTCGTAAGTGACTGTGAAGGGATTGAAAACCCCTTTATCGCGTTGGTTGCGAGGTTCTTATTTGTTTTTGTAGGTACGAGGGACTTGCGTGTAGTCTCCTACTGGATTGATACCTTGGTTTTCAAAAACTGAGGGAAATACTTACGCTACTTTGCTGCATCACCCTTTCCTCTTTAAGGGAAAACCAATGCAGTGCTCAAGAGGTAGCAATAAGGATTTCTGGCGCCGTTGCCAGGGAGATCTATGCACAAGTCAGGACATACCAAGTACCCATCACAAACTCTTATCCCTTGCATTACATTATTTGCCATTTGCCTCTCGTTTTCCTCTCCCCCACTTCACCCTTGCCATTTTATTCGCCCTGTTGCTTCGTTCCCCTTCTCTTTTCCGTTCGTCCCTTTTTGCTTGCCTCTTGCTACCATCATGTCTGGAATTGGGGAGCTTATCGTTGATAAGGATACTAATATGGAAAACTTTGATGCTATAAATGATCCTCTTGAAAATCCTACTATTTTACACACTAAAAAGTTTCGGATTGGTAGCGGTAATATTATTGGGAAGGGAGTTATTCAAGATTTCATTACTTGTGTCGGTGCTTTGCCCACCATGAGCGGGTCTATTCTTCATAAAACTAGTAGTATCGCGGATGCTATATCTTTGCTCATAGTTGAACTTGAAAGACAATTTTTACATATGCATCCTTCCATACAAAGGATTTTCCTAGAATTTTCTAATATTGAGCATTCTTCTGTTAAGCGAGCAGTGACCATCTTTTTAGCCCATGAGTTCAGATTTATAATAAAATAGGCCAATCAAATTTTTGCGCATTATAGGGTGGATGCCGGCCGTCCTCGCATAGAAGCAACCCTTTTTTATCAAGAAGACATTATGCATTTACGATCTTTAGATCATGTTGCTTTTAATGAAAACCTTAGAAAAAAGGTTCCTACAGATGTTGTTGTTAATAGGATCTCTGAACTTAATGATAATTTTTCTATCCAGAATAGTGGGTTAGGTTTTTCCCTTGAACAAAGGCTCATGACTTTTTGCCAAAAGAATGCTTATAATGATGAATTGGTTGTGCAATATAAGGGGCCAAAGGAGGAACCAATACCTCCCGAGCTTGATCTTGGGGGCTTTTGTCCCATTAAATTTAGCCCTTTTGATTAAGTTTGCTTGCCACAAAGAAATCTTGCTACTGAACGTAGGGAGTATGAGATGAGTTTTCGCGATTTACCTTATCACTATCATGGCAATACCTAGATCTATTCTTGCTTTTATGCCTAGCTAGGGGAGTTAAACAATAGCGCTTGTTGGGAGGCAACCCAATTTTAATTTTTTTTCTTGCTTTTTGGTTCTGTTTAGTAATAAATAATTCATCTAGCCTCTGTTTAGATGTGGTTTCATGCTTTTAATTAGTGTTTGTGCCAAGTAGAACCTTTGGGAAGACTTGGGGAAAGTCTTTGCGATCTTGCTGTAAAAAACAGAAACTTTAGCGCTCACGAGATTTGCTGCCATTTTTTACTGGAGAGTGCGATTAGGATGATTATTTTTGCAGATGATTAATAGATAAATTCCTCACGTCCAGAAATTTATTTTAGAATTTTTGGGGTTACAGAATATTCAAAACCTACAGATTACTACAGACTGTTCTGTTTTTGACAGATTCTATTTTTCGTGTGTTGTTTGCTTATTTTGATGAATCTATATTGTGTTGAGCAGAATTTATTTATATTGGTGTTATGAACCATAGAGAATTTGGAATGCAGTAGGTTTAACACCAATATAAATAAGGAATGAGTTCATTACAGTACCTTAAGTGGTGGTTTGTTTTCTTATACTAACGGAGCTCATGAGATTTTCTGTTTAAGTTTTGTGTTGTGAAGTTTTAATGTTTTGGGTAAAGATTTGATGGATTATGGAACAAGGAGTGGCAAGAGCATAAGCTTGGGGATTCCCAAGGCACCCCAAGGTAAAGTTCAAGGACAACTAAAAGCCTAAGCTCGGGGATGCCCCGGAAGGCATCCCCTCTTTCGTCTTCTTCTATCGGTAACTTTACTTGAGGCTATATTTTTATTCACCACATGATATGTGTTTTGCTTGGAGCGTCTTATATGATCTGAGTCTTTGCTTTTTAGTTTACCACAATCATCCTTGCTATACACAACTTTTGAGAGAGACACGCATGAATTGAAATTTATTAGAATACTCTATGTGCTTCAATTATATCTTTTGAGCTAGATAATTTTGCTCTAGTGCTTCACTTATAACTTTTGAGCTAGATAATTTTGCTCTAGTGCTTCACTTATATCTTTTAGAGCACAGTGGTGGTTTTATTTTATAGAAATTATTGATCTCTCATGCTTCACTTATATTATTTTGAGAGTCCTTTAGAACAGCATGGTAATTTGCTTTGGTTATGAAACTAGTCCTAATACGATAGGCATCCAAGATGGGTATAATAAAAACTATCATAGAAAGTGCATTGAATACTATGAGAAGTTTGAATGATAATTGTTTTGAGATATAACGATGGTGATATTAGAGTGTACTAGTTGAGTAATTGTGAATTTGAGAAATACTTGTGTTGAAGATTGCAAGTCCCGTAGCATGCACATATGGTAACCATTGTGTAACAAATTTGAAACATGAGGTGTTCTTTGATTGCCTTCCTTATGAGTGGCGGTCGGGGACGAGCGATGGTCTTTTCCTACCAATCTATCCCCATAGGAGCATGCACATAGTGCTTGGTTTTTGATGACTTGTAGATGTTTGCAATAATTATGTGAGTTCTTTATTACTAATGTTGAGTCCATGTATTATATGCACTCTCACCCTTTCATCATTGCTAGCCTCTTCTGTACCCTGCATTGCCCTTTCTCACCTTGAGAGTTGGTGCAAACTTCACCGGTGCATCCAAATCCCATGATATGATACGCTCTATCACACATAAACCTCCTTATATCTTCCTCAGAACAGCCACCATACCTACCTATTATGGCATTTCCATAGCCATTCCGAGATATATTTCCATGCAACTTTCCACCATTTCATTCCTGGCACGATTCATCATTGTCATATTGCTTTGCATGATCATGTAGTTGACATCGTATTTGTGGCAAAGCCACCATGCATAATTTATCATACATGTCACTCTTGATTCATTACCCTTCCCAGTACACCGCCGGAATCATTCATATAGAGTCATATTTTGTTCTAGTATCGAGTTGTAATCATTGAGTTGTAAATAAATACAAGTGTGATGATCATCATTAATAGAGAATTGTCCCAAATAAAAAAATAGAAAAAAAGAAAGGCCCAAAAAAGAAATAAAAAGAAATAAAAAGGGGCAATGCTACTATCATTTTTCCACACTTGTGCTTCAAAGTAGCACCAAGATCTTTATGATAGAGAGTCTCTTGTTTTGTCACTTTCATATACTAGTGGGAATTTTTCATTATAGAACTTGGCTTGTATATTCCAACAATGGCTTCCTCAAATGCCTGAGGTCTTCATGAGCAAGCAAGTTGGATGCACACCCACTTAGTGTCTTTTGTTGAGCTTTCATACATTTATAGCTCTAGTGCATCCGTTGCATGGCAATCCCTACTCCTTGCATTGACATCAATTGACGGGCATCTCCCTAGGCCGTTGATTAGCCTCGTCGATGTGAGACTTTATCCTTTTTTGTCTTCTCCACATAACCCCCTATAATTATTCTATTCCACCCATAGTGCTATATCAATGGCTCACGCTCATGTATTGCGTGAAAGTTGAAAAAAGTTTGAGATTACTAAAGTATGAAACAATTGCTTGGCTTGTCATCAGGGTTGTGCAAGATGAGAGCATTCTTGTGTGACGAAAATGGAGCATGACCAAACTATATGATTTTGTAGGGACGAACTTCCTTTTGCCATGTTATTTTGAGAAGACATGATTGCTTAGTTAGTATGCTTGAAGTATTATTATTTTTATGTCAATATTAAACTTTTGTCTTGAATCTTTCGGATCTGAATATTCATGCCACAATAAAGAAAATTATATTGAGAATTATGCTAGGTAGCATTCCACATCAAAAATTCTGTTTTTACCATTTACCTACTCGAGGACGAGCAGGAATTAAGCTTGGGATGCTTGATACGTCTCCAACGTATCTACAATTTTTGATTGTTCCATGCTATTATATTATCTGTTTTGGATGTTAATGGGCTTATTTATACACTTCTATATTATTTTTGGTACTAATCTACTAACCCAAGGCCCAATGCAAATTGCTGCTTTTTTGCCTATTTCAGTGTTTCGCAGAAAAGGAATATCAAATGGAATCCAAACAGAATGAAACCTTCGGCAGAGTTATTTTTGGAACAAACATTATCCAGGGGACTTGGTGTGGACGTCAAGAAACTAACAAGGAGGCCACGAGGCAGGGGGGCGCGCCAACCCCCTGGGCGCGCCCTCCACCCTGTGGGCCCCTCGTGGCTCGACCGACTACTTCTTCCTCCTATATATATCCAGATACCCCGAAAACATCCAGGCGCACCATGAAACCCTATTTCCACCGCCGCAACCTTCTGTACCCAAGAGATCCCATCTTGGGGCCTTTTTCGGAGCTCCGCCGGTGGGGGAATCAATCACGGAGGGCTTCTACATCAACACCATAGCCTCTCCGATGATGTGTGAGTTGTTTACTTCAGACCTTCGGGTCCATAGTTATTAGCTAGATGGCTTATTCTCTCTCTTTGGATCCCAATACAATGTTCTCCTCGATCTTCTTGGAGATCTATTTGATGTAACTCTTTTTGCGGTGTGTTTGTCGAGATCTGATGAATTGTGGGTTTATGATCAAGTTTATCTATGAACAATATTTGGTTCTTCTCTGAAATCTTTTATGTATGATTGGTTCTATTTGCAAGTCTCTTCGAATTGTCTGTTTGGTTTGTCCTACTAGATTGATCTTTCTTGCAATGGGAGAAGTGCTTAGCTTTGGGTTCAATCTTGCGGTGTCCTTTCCTAGTGACAGTTGGGGCAGTAAGGCACATATTGTATTGTTGCCATCGAGGATAAAAAGATGGGGTTTATATCATATTGCTTGAGTTTATCCCTCTACATCATGTCACCTTGCCTAATGCATTAGTCTCTTCTTATGAACTTAATACTCTAGATGCATGCTGGATAGCGGTCGATGTGTGGAGTAATAGTAGTAGATGCAGAATCGTTTCGGTCTACTTGTCTCGGATGTGATGCCTATATACATGATCACGCCTAGATATTCTCATAATTATGCACTTTTCTATCAATTGCTCGACAGTAATTTGTTCACCCATCGTAATACTTATGCTATCTTGAGAGAAGCCACTAGTGAAACATATGGCCCCCGGGTCTATTTTCCATCATATAAGTTTCCTATCTATTTTATTTTGCAATCTTTATTTTACAATCTATATCATAAAAATACCAAAAATATTTATTTTATTATTATTATCTCTATCAGATCTCACTCTCGTAAGTGACCGTGAAGGGATTGACAACCCCTTTATCGCGTTGGTTGCGAGGTTCCTATTTGTTTGTGTAGGTACGAGGGACTTGCGTGTAGTCTCCTACTGGATTGATACCTTGCTTCTCAAAAACTGAGGGGGATACTTACGCTACTTTGCTGCATCACCCTTTCCTCTTCAAGGGAATTCCAACGCAGTGCTCAAGAGGTAGGAAACGCACCGCCACCCCGTCGCTGACTCCGGCCGGCTCGTCGTCCCATGCTCGTCATGCGTCCACAGACGTGCAGGCTGCGCTGGTCATGGCACACGAGCTCCTGCGCTACCGCCCCATCAGTGACCTCTACGACGTCTGGCTGGACCGCATCGCCGAGCTTGTCAGCGCCGTTGGGGGCTCTCCTACCCCAGCCCTCTCGTTGCCTTGCCCGCCTCCTTCTGCGGGCGACGTGGCCCACGGAGCACCTCCACCACCTCTGCATCAAGACGGCGCCCTCGAACCTAGACGTGTGGCCCCGCAGCGCGACCTTCCATGCAGGGCGCCTGCGCATGAAGAAGGAAGCTGCCAAGAAGTCCCTCGGCCACAACAATGAAACGCTCCTACACTCCCAGCACCACGGCGTCACCACTGCAGTATGGTCCAAATGCGACACTACGATCAGAGACCCTTCAAGAAAATGTGTGTGATGCAATGATCGCAAACGGTGGTGTAGGAAAACCATCAAAATAGGTGCAAAACGTTTGCGATGACAGATGCATCAAACCCGGTTCAGAATTTAGTTGTGTGTGTGATGCAGGGCATACGGCTCAGCTCAATGAACTGTTTGTGATGAGGATGCACAATAGAAATGGGCAGACAGATGAAGGCGTGTGCGATATACAACATACGGTTCACTGGGATGAACGGTGTGTGATTAGGCAACACAATGGAAACGGTTCAACTGAACAAGATGTGTGTAATACATGGCAAAGAGGTCTGTAATCTGAAATGTGTGCGAAGACCAATAATAACACAGACGATTGCTGCTAATAAGCCATGTGAATTGCTCTGTCTACAGTAGAATAACATGTATATATATATATATATAAATGAAATAAACATCCAATTAGATAAGTGACTATACAGATCATTCGCACACACCTAAATAAACAATTGCATGCATTCTAAAGTAGGAGAAACGATCGTCTAGTCATCTACTTCTTGTGACGCTCCCGCCACTTCTATGTGGCTCGATCCTTCGTCTGGGTCAGGAAGAAGTCAGTTCCTCATGTCAACGATCCGCCTGTACATCTCGTAGCTTGTGTACGTGTCCATTGCCGTCTACTTGACATGTTGTTCATCCAGTCTCTTATGCCACACATTGTGCCAGGCGTTCTTGTCCTTATTGCTCTCTTGCTTCATCTTCACGTAGTAGGGGTCGATTATGGCCGAGGCGAGGTCAACCAGGGAGTTCAGTTTGCTTTTGTTGGTGCCCCAGACCTTGTAGTGGTGCTGGATGTTGACAAGATTCGGGCATTTCAATTCCAAAACCTCGAGCGCTTTTAGATCGTTGCTGGTGTCCACTGGAGAGAAACTATAGTCGGAGGTCTTGATAAACCTATAGAAACGCTCGCAAGGCCTTGTGGCAATGTGGAAGTGGTAGACGAGGACGTCATGTCGCACGCACAACTGGGTGATGGCAACCTTCTAATCGTGCCCGGCACGACCGATGGTGTACTCGAGGTTGAAGCCGACCACTCGGTACTTTTCCTCGGCAAGGAACTACTCCATAGTTTGGATGGAGCTCTCCACCGAGACCGGATCGTTCGTGTACACCACCAAGAGGGCCTTACCCCTCACGTGGGTGTCCACTACATGATGCGTGGTGAACTGCCCACCGTTGTCGTCATCGGCCTCTAGGAGTGCCATTGGAGCCACAGGGAGCGCCATTGGAACCGTTGCATGTCCTCTCTATATGTGTCCTCGTGGGTGTGCTTATTATGACGTGTGAGACGAGAGATGAAGTTAAATGGCCGCGGGAATAAAAGGGGGCTGAGCGGCCTTCATTCTCGGCGCGTCCCCATGGCAGTTTTTGCAGCGGGTAATTGCATCGTCGCGCCGCGCTCGGCGCAACCGCTTGCACACGAACGTGCGTGATCGTGCGCCGGCCCAAAACACTGGCAGAGTGCATGGAGGGACAAGGGCAGAGCACCCGGAGGGACGCGAGAGCAGAGCGTGCGCGGCAGGACGCAAGCAGAGCACGCCGTGGCCACCTGAACCGCAAGCAACCACACGCATGGAGTATTTGAACATGCAATACATGGTCGCCTACAAGTCGGCCGACAGTTGCATCGCTGCGTATAGAGCGGCCATGTGGTACCACCTCCGTCTAGTCTATAGTCTCCATTATATTTCATGCCATACTTTGCCCTCAAATTTAACCAACAAAATGTTAATGCATGTTTTAAAAACTATATAATTGGAAACTATGTTCAAATACAAATCCAACTATATAATCTTTGGTGACATGCATTCGTATTTTATTAGTTATATCATACTTATAAGCCAGGACGGTGGTATAGTAGGTATTTAAATCGCAAATGTTTTTTTATTAACCATATGTGTACGTGGCCTTTTGTCCTCCTCTCACATGTCTTGTCACCCTGCTGCCGCAGACAGCTTACAGCGCAAGCTTGCGCAGCGCGCGGGGGCATTCTTTTTGCCAAACGGTGGCGCCAATGAATCGTCGGTGAGCCCGTTCCCGCGCAACCTCGAAGGTTCCCATGCAAGCTTCCCGCCCGACTCGGTGAAATCCCCCAAAATCCCAATGCTTACCGGCTAGCTATAAAAACCCTCACGGCCGGCAAGTCCCGCGTCGCATTTTCCCCTCCATCCATGTAGGTTATCTCGTCTGCTTCTCCCACATTCGCCAATGGCACCAATCCGTCTCATCGCTCAGCCACTCTGCCGTCATCAGAGGACAGCTCTAGCTGGGAGGCTACACCGTGGCGGCGGCGCAGTCCCCGACGTAGTGTAGTGCATGTGGCGTCCCTGTTGGGTGTGCGTGGAACACCCACCACATGCTCCGCTGCAGGTGCCCATCGGCAGCTGTTGCCCGCCGCAGTTGCCGCCACACCACTGTCGAAAGCCAGGGCCATCACCCACTCCACCGCAGCGGCCCGAACATGGGAGATGGCCGTCATGGCCGCCACCCCACTGCCAGCCACTATGGCTATCACCCGCTCCGCCACCGCGGCCCGAAGGCGGGAGGTGGTGGTCGTGGCCACCACCCCATTGTCGGCCGCCATGGCCGCTAGCCCACCGTCGACCGCCGGGGTCATCACCCGCTCCGCCACGGCCGCCCGAAGGCGGGAGGCGGAGGTGTATGCCCGCACGTGCAACAGCGACCTTGCGCGCTACACCGAGTTCCTGCGGGAGGAGGAGGAGTTCCTCTTCGAGCATGCAAAGAGCCTTACCGCCATAGTGGCAGCGGCACATGCCACCTCAGAGGTGAGGAATCAAGAGATCTACGAGGATAACCACCACTTCGAGAGGGGGCGTCTGGAGTGACAGAGGGCGTTCGAGGCGAGCGTCGCTGAAGCCGCATTAGCGGCAGGCACCACATTGCGGTTGCCTAGCTCGTCGGTAGGCTCCTCCTCCTCTGCCTCTTGTTTAGCATGCTCGGTAGAGGAGAGGTAGCCAGAAGTAGTACAAAGCCCCTCCGCAGTAGTAGTAGTATTTAGGGGTGATTTTGTTCAGTTCATCTGACTATAGATGTGGTGGAACTGTACAACATACTTAAAATTAGCTAGTATATATAGTTGAACTAGCTATTTCAGTACGTGGTTGGCAACAATTGGGTAAAAGTTTGGTCGGTTCAGCTGTCGAGTTGAACTGTTTGTATAAATTAAGAACGACTACTTAATCTATGAATGAAATCTATGCTTAATTACTGAATTGTAGTTGCAAAAATTAGATACTGCTAGTGATTTTTAGCTTCATATTTTGACAAATCGCAGTGCTACAAGGATGGACAAATCTTACCAAATTGTTTGTACATGGTTCCACACGGGTCATCCAAAGCAACTGTTTGCGTTGAAGGGATGCACAAATCCCGCGTTGCTCTCACTTTGCATACGGCTGATCTATCTAAAACGTTTGCGATCAAGAGCTGCAGAAATCTTGCTCGGCAAATTTTCTCTTGGCTTCCTGGGGAAGCTGTCGGTTTGCATACGGGTGTTCTAACTAAAACATTTGCGATGAGTGTTTTATATTTAAAAAGCGAATTAAACTGCGGCTTGGGCGCCATTAATGGAGAGTATGCGAGCAAGGCGGGCGGCCATGAAAGTCAAAGGGCTCGCTACCTAGTGAGCCCGCGCAGCGTACAGCTTGCATGCTTCCTGGTGAACCTACGCACTCAAGGACAGCTTGCATGCCTCTCGGTCAGCCTAAGCACCGGACGGCGCTCGCATGCCTCCCGTTCAGTCAAGGCCAAGCACTTGTCCGCACGGCACCTCCTACAGCCATTAAAACCAAGACACATGGCGTCACATGAATGGTTAACAAAATTTTGGATTTACTAGAATTTAAAAACCAGGCATCTCAATGTTTTGCCGGCAATCAATGGTGCACTGGTGTTTAAAATTCATTCCCATTTCTTGCATGGGACCTAAGCATGCACCCAAGGACACATATTTAATTTTTCAACCAATTTATATGCACTTGAGCATGTGCATGTAGTTCAAATTTGAATTATGCACATAAATGCATTGAAAACTCAGTTAATGCATAAAAATGTCCAAACAAACCTCGAAAAATCACAAAAATTCACACAAAACTCCTGTTGTTCTATGTTGACACGAGAAAAAAATTTGAAAGCAATAAGATGCAATGGATATTGTTTCGTCCACAAAGGTGGGATGTTCCCTACCGAAAACCAGCATGCTCGTTGTGAGAAGCTCCAGTTTGTGAGAAGCATATACCCAAACCTGCCCCCAAATGGGAATAAATTTGTACCACGGCATGTTGATGCCGCTCCATGATAGCATGCCAAGTTTGATGAATTTCAGACGAGTTTTCCATTTACAAGAATTTGAAAACCATGCATCACAATGTTTTGCCGGCAATCAATGGTGCCCCGGTGTTTCAAATTTATTCCCATTTCTTGCATGGGACCTAAGCATGAACCCAAGGACACATATTTGATTTTTCAACCAATTTATATGCACCAAGCATGTGCATGTAGTTCAAATTTGAATTATGCACATAAATGCATTGAAAACTCAGTTAATGCATAAAAATGTCCAAACGAACCCTGAAAAATCACAAAAATTCACACAACACTCTTGTGGTTCTATGTTGACACAAGAAAAAAATGTGAAACCAATAAGAGGCAATTGATATCATTTGGTCCACAAAGGTGGGACGTTCCCTAAAGAAAACCATCATGCTTGTTGTGAGAAGCTCCGGTTTGTGAGAAGCATGTACCCAAACCTGCCCCAAATGGGACAAAATTTGTACCACGACATGTTGATGCCGCTCCATGATAGCATGCCAAATTTCATGAATTTCAGACAAGTTTTGGATTTACTAGAATTTAAAAACCAAGAATCTCAATGTTTTGCCGGCAATCAACAGTGCCCCGGTGTTTCAAATTCATTCCCATTTCTTGCATGGGACCTAAGCATGCACCCAAGGACACATATTTGATTTTTCAACCAATTTATATGCACTAGAGCATGTGCATGTAGTTCGAATTTAAATTATGCACATAAAATGCATTGAAAACTTTGTTGCTGCATAAAAATGTCCAAACAAACCCCGAAAAATCACAAAAAATCACACAACACTCATGTTTGTTCTCTGTTGACACGAGAAAAAAATTGAAAGCAATAAGAGGCAATGGATATCCTTTCATCCACAAAGGTGGGACGTTCCCTACCGAAAACCATCATGCTTGTTGTGAGAAGCTCCGGTTTGTGAGAAGCATATACCCAAACCTGCCCCAAATGGGACAAAATTTGTACCATGGCATGTTGATGCCGCTCCATGATAGCATGCCAAGTTTCATGAATTTCAGACGAGTTTTGGATTTACTAGAATTTAAAAACCATGCATCTCAATGTTTTGCCGGCAATCAACGGTGCCTCGGTGTTTGAAATTCATTCCAATTTCTTGCATGGGACCTAAGCATGCATCCAAGGACACAAATTTGATTTTTCAACCAATTTATATGCACTGGAGCATGTGCATGTAGTTCAAACTTGAATTATGCACATAAAATGCATCAAGAACTCAGTTAATGCATAAAAATGTCCAAACGAACCCTGAAAAATCACAAAAAATCACACAACTTTCTTGTTGTTCTATGTTGACACGAGAAAAATTTGAAAGCAATAAGAGGCAATGGATATCGTTTCGACCCCAAAGGTGGGACGTTCCCTACCGAAAGGCATCACGCTTGTTGTGAGAAGCTCCGGTTTGCGAGAAGCATATACCCAAACCTGCCCCAAATGGGACAAAATTTGTACCACGGCATGTTGATGCCGCTCCATGATAGCATGCCAAGTTTCATGAATTTCAGACGAGTTTTGGATTTACTAGAATTTAAATACCAGGCATCTCAATGTTTTGTTGGCAATCAACGGTGCCCTGGTGTTTGAAATTCATTCCCATTTCTTGCATGGAAGCATGCACCCAAGGAAACAGATTTGATTTTTCAACCAATTTATATGCACTGGAGCATGTGCATGTAGTTCAAATTTGAATTTTTCACCTGAAATGGCTAGAAAACCAATTTAATGTATAAAATGTTCAAAGGAACCCTGGATAATTCCAATTCTTTTACGACACACATATAGTTGCATGTTCGCTCCAGATAAAAGGTCTAGAAATTCAAACACTGCCCATTTCCGCTGTGACCCCATTTTGTAATTCAAATCAAGATGAAAAATCAAGTAGATCACACACAGTTTATTATCAGCAACCGTGTGAGATGTAGTACAAAATATCTTGGAGCACCGTCGGTGCATAGTACGCCTATGGCTTACGCGAGAACATGCGTCGGCTACAGTCCACAGCAGGCGTCTTGAGCACACTAGCTCGGTCCCCAAATATCATTTCACTGTTCAATCGTCGCCGGTGAAAGATGGGCATGTGGAACTGCGTTGTGAGGGCAACTTCGGTGGCCCACTCCGGCGAGAGCGCGGCCGTAGCTGCCATGCACGTGCTAACAAGGTGCATGAGCGCGGTCGCAATTTGCAACCAGGCGGCAAAGGCCTCCCAAATGGCCGCTGTTGCTTCTCAGGTGGCGGCCGCAACATCTGCCTCGGGGATAGCAACTGGCGAGAGCGGCATAGTAGTTGTCCGTTCTGCAGTGACGGCCTTAGCCCTGATGGAGGCCGCTCACGACCATGTCGAGGCCGCCCACGCCTAGCTCCTGGCGGTCACCGCACAAACCGAATGAAGCTTCTCCGACAACGGTCGACAACCCACGGCCGAAGAGATGGAAATCGCTGAGAGCGTTCGAGCAGTCGTCTGTTCCTCCTCCGTATACCTTCCGAAGACAGAACCCGTCCAAGCCAAATCGCGTCCGCCCACGCCCAGCTTGTGGCGGCCTTTTCCAAAGGGACAGCAGACGCGGATGGTGAGATTCTTGCCAAGTATGGTGCGATGGATGCCATGGAGTCCCTTCCCTAGGAGACCGTCGGGCGCGAGCTAGACATGGAGGCAGCGACGGAGATCGACGAGCACCAACCGTAGTAGTACTCCATGTTTTGTTAATTAAGAGCATCGGTCTTTAATTTATTAGAGTAATGTTTAGGTTAGCTAGCTCTGTTTAATTGCTGAACTTGCTCGATTAAGAAGTGTGGGTGTGTTGTAGTCTCCTTTGTGTACCCAAATTATGCAAGGACGTACGAGGATGACCACTGTAACCATGGAAATTCGAACCAAAACTTTTGACGTTCAAACTCATCACACATGCGTTAAGCTATCAGAATCGTTTGTGATGTCCACATATCGTACACAGTTCTGAATAAGGGACCGTGTCTGATGACACTTTGCGCGCCAGTTTTTTGGCTCAAGCCATTCCAAATTTTCGGCTTCCGTGGAAATATCTGCCTCCCCGCCCCTTCCCCTTACCAAAAGCCACATTTACCCTCTTTCCACCTTCCTTTCCAAGTTGAAACCTTCATGCCTTGCTTGCAGCGCCGCCGCCTCCTCGCCGGCGACCCTCCTTCACGCTGCTCGGCCTCCTCTATCCACGCAGGTAATCCACACCCCAGCCCCATCCTCATCCTCCTTCCACATCCCACATGCCTTGACCGCCGGCGCGAGCGCGACACCTTCCAACCAAATCACTGACCCCTCCACCAAATAAGTGCCGGCCTAAGCCATGGTGCACGTAGTATAGCCAGGACCTCAAGGAGCATTTGGCAGCGGAGCAAATCGCGGCCGCACGTGCGGATGAGGTCGCGATGGCTGCCATTCGTGCCGACCCCGAGATCTTGGAGGAGCACCTTGCCAATTGCTAGCTACGCCAGTTAAGCATGCTCGGTTTAACCGTTGCGTGCGTTGCTCCTGCCTTTCCTTCACAAAATCTAGTGAATTGTGCTATCTAATTTCACCATGCAATCTGTTGCTCTAGTGTATATGTTCTATATGTCATGAAGTGTGGTGCTCACTTATTAACTGTTTTGTTAATTAGTTGTCATCTTCAGTTAACTGTTTGGTTCAATCCCACAAATGTGATGTTCAATTCTTTAGGCTGCAATTTTGTATTGTCTTCCATGTGAGAAATAAATCGAATTTATGTTTACAAAATTGTGGGTGCATTCTTTTATTATATACCATGTGAGGAATAAATTGAATTTGGCTGTAGTAAATACATGAGAAACAAATACAATTGCTACAATTGGCTGTAGTTAACTGTTTGGTTAACTCTCTAATCTTCTATTAGGAGTATGTTATATTGTGCAATGTGGTGCTAAGTTAATAGTTGGTTCATTTGATGTGGTGTTTAGTTAACTGCTTGGTTCAATGTTATATTGTGCAATGTGGTGCTCAGTTAATGTTTGGTTCATTGTTGTGGTGTTTAGTTAGCAGCTTGGTTCAATTCTGCAATGCGATGTCCAATTGTCGTGGGTAGAATTTTGTATTGTTGTGCATGTGAGGAATAAATCGAATTTGGCTGCACTTAATACATGAGAAACATATACAAGTGCTATATTTCCTAGTTCTTAATCATGCTTGGTTTGGGTAAATGGGTTTTCCGTGTGGCTTCAATTAATCTGATGAATCTGCAATGTGCTTATTTTTCATCAACATATTTTACTGATAGCATGCAAACCCTTACTTAACCTGATGACTAACTACATTATATGTGTTGCAGGGAAACAATGGGAAGCACTGAGGTTTACAATCGAGGTTAGCACGTGCATGGTCCGTTGTCTAATAGCACATTATTGTGAAATTGCAGGAACCATTCTAATATTTTGGTTTTTAACAATTTGGTCTTGCACATGTAGGTCTTGCTTCAGAGGTTTTGACCCACTGTTCGACCCTTTTGCATATGGGGAAATGAGGTGTCCATGAATATTAATCAAA
The DNA here is from genome assembly GCF_002162155.2 of Triticum dicoccoides. Taxonomy (NCBI): domain Eukaryota; kingdom Viridiplantae; phylum Streptophyta; class Magnoliopsida; order Poales; family Poaceae; genus Triticum; species Triticum dicoccoides. The sequence goes on from NC_041382.1 coordinate 446,411,376, forward strand.
TCAAGAAACTCAGAAAGATTGTTAGGATAAAGAAATTAGCGACAAAAAACAACAAGATCTTTGTCTGCAAAATGAAGAAGACATCAGTTCACTACAAGATGTTGCTAACTATTATACCTTGGCTTTTTTTATTCCTTTTCCCCATTTCCAATATAGAGAAGATATTTATGCACATCCTTGTTTTCAGGCCTTTCCAAAGCATTTCACTGATGATTACCTCTCAAACCACCTCTCTGGTCAGGAGGCGAGGAAGGTTTTCATACTACACCCACGGTTCAATATTGAAGTGTTCCTGAAGAGGTCGAAGGACGGACGGTCAATCATCCACAGGCACTGGCCTAAAGTTGCAAAGACGTTCAACATGAATGAACGCTCAATATTCGCCTTCTGCTTCAGCAGTTTTCTAGATGAGATGCATCTGTCTATATATCGTCTATGATGCTAATTTGGAAAGGTTCTACATGTTGCATGTGGAACTTGCTGCTAGCGCATTTGTGTAATGGGGTAGCTGAGTGCTGAAGCTATATCATTTTGTACTCTGATGTACTTCAATTATGAAATTCTGCTTCCTTAATATGGAAATGAAATATATTGTGTGCTTAATATGAATGTCAATTAGATTAGTAAATCGATTATTAATAATAGGGTAATTAGCCTGCTAATGGCGAATTAGCCTGCTAATTGGGTTTTGATATTGCAAACGGTTGTTGAAAAAATACCATGGGCGATGACCTCAGGCAACGCACACAGTTTCTAGGAATAAACCGTGTTGTGTCAATGAACAATCACACACGACTTTCTCTTGAAAACTATTTGCGTTAGGCCACCTTGCGCAAACGTTTACCACATCAAAACTGTGTGTCAAGGACAGCCTTTGCCACATAGTTTCTTCTACGGACCGTGTGTGCTACATTCAATAACGCAAACGATTTAACGGGAAAAATTGTGTGTGATGTACCTATGAACGGAAACGTTTTCCTTGGAGCGACTGTGTGGGATGTGCATACGAACAGAAACGTTTAGCGGGGACTGGCTATGTGTGATGTACTTGCAATCGAAAACAATTTGGCCGTATAATTGTATTTATTTAGCTCTACTATACATATTTCCATATTTGAGTGCTCATCAGTCGCACACGACCTCATTTTGCTGAATGTGTGTGCCAGGAGGGCATATCCCCGACGATCTCTAGGTTGTGTGGGAAGGACCCCCCTATCGTCCACACTCAATTGGTGATGGTTCCAAATGTTGTCACGGAAAGGGGTAAAAAACCGTTTGTTTAGGACCGACGCGCACCAGTGCGTCAAGACCGTGCACCACCCGTGGTGGCGGCGCGTGGATACCAAGACCAGGCTCCGCCCCCGCGATGGGCTCCAGTGACTACAGCAGGCTGCCGCGCCTTCACTCCTGAGCTATACAGCGTCCTCTGGCATGGCAAGTTCAAGCCAGACCTGCTTCCATGCTACGACGGCACCCCCAACCCTACCGAGTTCTTGCAGCTCTACGAGCTAAGCATCGAGGCGGCCAGCGACGACGAAATGGTCATTGAGGGAGTCCTGGATTAGGGGGTCTCCGGACAGCCGGACTATCTCCATTGGCCGGACTGTTAGACTATGAAGATACAAGATTGAAGACTTCGTCTCGTGTCCGGATGGGACTCTACTTGGCGTGGAAGGCAAGCTAGGCAATACGAATATGGATATCTCCTCCTTTGTAACCGACCTTGTGTAACCCTAACCCTCTCCGGTGTCTATATAAACCGAAGGGTTTTAGTCCATAGGATAACAATCACAACATACAATCATACCATAGGCTAGCTTCTAGGGTTTAGCCTCTCTGATCTCGTGGTAGATCTACTCTTGTACTACCCATATTATCAATATTAATCAAGCAGGACGTAGGGTTTTACCTCCATCAAGAGGGCCTGAACCTGGGTAAAACATCGTGTCCCCTGTCTCCTGTTACCATCCGGCCTAGACGCACAGTTCGGGACCCCCTACCCGAGATCCGCCGGTTTTACACCGACATTGGTGCTTTCATTGAGAGTTCCTCTTTGTCGTCGCCATTAGGCTTGATGGCTCCTACTATCATCAATGGCGATGCGGTCCAGGGTGAGACTTTTCTCCCCGGGCAGATCTTCGTATTGGGCGGCTTTGCACTGCGGGCTAATTCACTTGGCCTTCTGGAGCAGATTGAAAGTTATGCCCCTGGCCGTCAGGTCAGATTTGGAAGCTTGAACAGCACAGCCGACATCCGTGGAGACTTGATCTTCGATAGATTCGAGCCATAGCCGGGAACGCCACACTATCACGATGGGTATGACCTAGCTCTGCCGCCGAACAGTACCCCAGAGGCCGCCCCCACATCAGCTCCGACCCTTAGCTCGGAGGCAACTATGCCAATCGAGGATGGGTGGTTGGACACCGCCTCAGGGGTTGCAGTCTCAGCAGCGATCGATCCGAACACCTGCCTAACCCTCTGCGCAGCCCGTGACTCCAAGGTGCCGGACTCTTTTCCGGACTCCGAACCATCCGCGCCCCTGCCAATCGAATCCGATGGGGCGCCGATCCTGGAATTCACCGCCGCGGATATCTTTCAGCACTCACCCTTTGGCGACATTCTGAATTCTCTCTTTGTTAGGAGAGCCCTGGCCGGACTATGGCAAACAGGATTGCATGCGGACGACGAAGAAATTCGACGCCCACCCACCACCCACTTCATAGCCACTGTCGATGATTTAACCGACATGCTCGACTTCGACTCCAAAGACATCGACGGTATGGACGACGATGTAGGAGACGAACATGAACCATCGCCTATAGAGCATTGGAAAGCCACCTCATCATATGACATATACATGGTGGATACACCCAACAAAGGCAATGGCAACGAGATCGGGGAGGATGACCCCTCCAAGAAACAACCCAAGCGCCGACATCAGCAGCGCCGCTCTAAGTCCCGCCAAAGAAAAAGTGGTGATACCGACACAGGAGATAATAACACTCCGGATAGTGCCGAAGCAACAACAATCCCCTCCAGCAAGATTTAGAGCAGGAGGATGAAGGAGCCAGCTCTCCTAAGAGAGCGGCAGATGGAGAGAAGGAGGATGATAATTACACCCCCCCCCCTCTGAAGACGAGGCAAGCCTCGGCGACGATGAATTCGCCGTCCCAGAGGATCCCGTCGAATGAGAGCGCTTCAAGCGCCGGCTTATGGCCACGGCAAATAGCCTGAAGAAAAAGCAGCAGCAGCTTCAAACTGATCAAGATCTGCTAGCTGACAGATGGACTGAAGTCCTCGCGGCCAAGGAATATAAACTCGAGCGCCCCTCCAAGAATTATCCAAAGTGCAGGTTACTACCCCGACTGGAGGAAGAAGCGTATGATACGGCTGATCGGCCACCTCGTGGCCGCGATAGAGAGGCATTCTAGCCAAAAGCTCAGCCTCCACCCTGACGACATTCAAATAAAAAGGCATCGGGAGATACGCCAGACCTGCGAGACATATTGGAGGACAAAGGAAAGCATGCAAGATCGATCTACAGATCATGACGGCCCACCACTCTGCGAGACGATAAACGTCACGCCGGATACAGTAAAAGCAAATCCGGCCGGGCCGAACACAGTGGGCAAGACCGATTCGAGCTGCGTCACGGTATAGCCCAATACAGAGGCGCCGCACACCCCTTATGCTTCATAGACGAAGTAATGGAACATCAATTCCCAGAAGGTTTCAAACCTGTAAATATTGAATCATACGACGGCACAACAGATCCCGCAGTATGGATTGAGGATTTCCTCCTCCACATCCACATGGCCTGCGGTGATGACTTACACGCCATCAAATACCTCCCACTTAAGCTCAAAGGACCAGCACGGCATTGGCTTAACAGCTTGCCAGCGGACTCCATTAGCTATTGGGAAGATCTGGAAGCCGCATTCCTCGACAACTTTCAGGGCACTTATGTGCGACCACCAGACGCCGATGACTTGAGCCACATAATTCAGCAGCCAGAAGAGTCGGCTAGGAAATTCTGGACTCGGTTCCTTACAAAGGGGGCACTATTCCGGCAACCCCTCGCCAGCATCTCCCTGGTGCGCAGCGTCTTCCCAGCGCGGAGGCAGTACTCCACCTCCTCCTTCTCATAGCGCTTGACGTACCGATCTACCTCTTGCTGGCGGACGAGCGCGAACGATCTTTCCATTTTGTTGGGCGCCCACCGAAGCTCCTCGCCGGTGGCACATTAGAGCTTATCGTCCCACCTCCATGCAGCGATGAGGTGCCCAGCGCCTTTGACCTTTGTCAAGAAGTACCCGTCTTCGTACACCTCTTCCGCACGACGACATGCCCGCCCCCAAAGCTCCACCGCCTCCTTTTTCTAGGCGGCATCACGGGCTTCACAGGCCTCCTGGTACCTAGCTTCCTCCTGCGCCATCTCCTTCTTGAATGCCACTTGCTTGGCTTTCTCAGCTAGCAGCAGCGACTTCCACAAACAATGATTGTACTGGCCCCAAATCCATTCGAAAGTTGGGGGGTCCGGTGAAACCTCGTCCGGCGGCGCGCACGGGTCCTCCTCGTCGATGCTCTTCGACTGAGCGTCCTCGAGGGATGGCGCCTCCTCGTTGGTGCGTGGGCAGATCGGCGGCGCCATGGCCGTGATTTGAGAGAGAGAGAGAGCAATGGAAGGATGTAGATGAGAATGCAAGCGGGACGACGTGAGCAAGGTAGTATATATTGGCCGCTGGAATCTAGTTCGACGGGAATAGTACACATGCCGGTCGCCGGAATTTACGAGTACTGTAGTTTGAATTACACAAGATTCCCGTAGCAAAATCTGTGTGTGAACTTAATAGCCGACGGTTTCCAATACAGAACCGTGTCTGATTAATAACCCGCGTAAAATAGAGTGCTAATCGTGTGGGGGCGATTGTCTTGCCAGATCTTTAATTTTTCTTTTTTGAACACCAAATATTTACATCGTCTAATGATTTTTTATTGTTTTGGAATTTAAATGCCATGGCACTCCATGCATGTGTCCAAGCCATGAGACCAATATGTTTGAAAGTTCTTTCGATGCAGTTCAAATTTGGATTACGGTCATTAAATGGCTAGAAAATCACTTAAATGTCTTAAAAATGTCAAATGACCCCTGAAATTTTCCAAATTTTGACATGACGGTTGTATTAGTGCATGTTATATCTAGAATTTTTTTTGAAGCCCATAAGAGGATGTTGTCCCCTGTTCGTCATCAAACATGCATTGTACCCTCTCGAAACCACGAGCCTTCTAGTGAGTTGCTCCGGTTTGTGAGGGGTGTGTGTCCAAACAATCATTGAACAGGCCAATTTTCTTACCACGCCTTCTTGGTGGCACGACATTACATCAAAGCAAGGTTTCGTGTTTTTGTGATCATTTTTTAATTTTTTGGAATTTAAATGCCATGGCACTCCATGCATGTGTCCATGCCGTGACACCAATATATTTGAAAATTATTTCTAATTTACTACACATGGAATTAACTCGCACACAAGTACACAAATATGATTTTTCAAACTGTTATTGTTAGCTATTGCATGTAGATGTAGTTCAAATTTGAATTACGGTCATTAAATGGCTACAAAATCACTTAAATGTCTTTAAAAGGTCACATGACCCCTAGAATTTTCCAAATTTTCACATGATAGTTGTATTAGTGCACATTAAATGCAGAAAAACATTAAAGGCCATAAGAGGAAGCTATCTCCCCTTCGTCATCAAACATGCATTGTTTCCTCTCAAAACCTACCCCACCCCCCTTTCTCACTTCCTTTTCTCCCCGACCACAAGTCACATTTCCCCTGTTTCCTGCTTCCTTCATTCCTAACCTATTGGCGCTTCCTCGCTTGCGTCCTTGCTCTCTCCGTCTCACATCCTACCGTTGGGGTCGCCATGGTCTTTTTCAATGACCTCTCCAATGTTTCCTCCGATGATTTTCTAGCCTTCTAGTAAGTTGCTCCGGTTTGTGAGGGGTGTGTGTCCAAACTTTCGTCAGATAGGCCAATTTTCTTACCACATCATCTTGGTGGCTTGATAATACATCAAGCAAGGTTTCATGTTTTTCTGATGATTTTTTAATTTTTTGGAATTTAAATGCCATGGCACTCCATGCATGTGTCCATGCCGTGACACCAATATCTTTGAAAATTCCTTCTAATTCATTGCACATGGAATTAACTTGCACACAAGTACACAAATATGATTTTTCAAACCGTTATGGTTAGCTGTTGTATGTAGATGTAGTTCAAATTTGAATTACGGTCATTAAATGGCTAGAAAATCACTTAAATGTCTTTAAAAGGTGAAATGACCCCAAGAATTTTCCAACTTTTCACATGATAGTTGTATTAGTGCATGTTAATTGTACAGAAAAATTGAAGGCCGTAAGAGGAAGCTATCTCCCATTCATCATCAAACATGCATTGTTCCCTCTCAAAACCACGAGCATTCTAGTGAGTTGCTCCAGTTTGTGAGGGGTGTGTGTCCAAACTTTCATCAAACATGCCAATTTTTTTACCACATCATCTTGGTGGCATGACATTACATCAAGCAAGGTTTCATGTGCTTCTGATCATTTTTTAGTTTTTTGGAATTTAAATGCCATGGCACTCCATGCATGTCCAGGGCGTGAGACCAATATGTTTGAAAATTCCTTCCAATTTACTACACATGGAATTAACTCACACACAAGTACACATATATGATTTCCAATCGTTATGATTAGCCATTGCATGTACATGTAGTTCAAATTTGGATTACGGTCATTGAATGGCTAGAAAATCACTTAAATGTCTTAAAAAGGTCAAATGACCCCTGAAATTTTCCAAATTTTGACACGACAGTCATATTAGTGCATGTTAACTGTAGAAATTTTTTAAAGCCCGTAAGAGGAAGCTATCGCTCGTTTGTCATGAAACATGCATTGTGAGTTGCTTTAGTTTGTGAGGGGTGAGTGTCCAAACTTTCATCGAACATGCCAATTTTCTTACCACATCATCTTGGTGGCATGACATTACATCAAGCAAGGTTTCATGTTTTTCTAATCATTTTTTAATTTTTTGGAATTTGAATGCCATGGCACTCCATGCATGTGTCCATGCCGTGACACCAATATGTTTGAAAATTCCTTCTAATTCACTGCACATGGAATTAACTCGCACACAAGTATAGAAATATGGTTTTTCAAAACCAAACCATTATGGTTAGCTGTTGTATGTAGATGTAGTTCAAATTTGAATTACGGTCATTAAATCACTAGAAAATCACTTAAATGTCTTTAAAAGGTCAAATGACCCCTAGAAGTTTCCAAATTTTAACATAATAGTTGTATTAGTGCACGTTAAATGTAGAAAAAAATTGAAGGCCATAAGAGGAAGTTATCTCCCATTCGTCATCAAACATGCATTGTTCCCTCTCGAAACCACAAGCATTCTAGTGAGTTGCTCCAGTTTGTGAGGGTTGTGTATCCAAACTTTCGTCAAACATGCCAAAAAATTTACCACATCATCTTGGTGGCATGACATTACATCAAGCAAGGTTTCATGTGTTTCTGATCATTTTTTAGTTTTTTGGAATTTAAATGCCATGGCACTGCATGCATGTGTCCAGGGCGTGAGACCAATATGTTTGAAACTTCCTTCCAATTTACTGCACATCGAACTAACTCGCACACATGTACACAAATATGATTTTTCAAACCGTTATGGTTAGCCGTTGCATGTACATGTAGTTCAAATTTGGATTACGGTCATTAAATGGCTAGAAAATCACTTAAATGTCTTTAAAAGGTCAAATGACCCCTGAAATTTTCCAAATTTTGACACGGCAGTCGTATTAGTGCATGTTAACTGTAGAAAGTTTTTGAAGCCCATAAGAGTAAGCTATCGCTCGTTCGTCATCAAACATGTATTGTTCCCTCTCGGAACCACGAGCCTTCTAGTGAGTTGCTTCGGTTTGTGAGGGGTGTGTCCAAACTTTCATCGAACATGCCAAATGTTTTACCACATCATCTTGGTGGCATGAAAGTACATCAAGCACGGTTTCATGTGTTTCTAATCTTTTTTTTAATTTTTTGGAATTTAAATGCCTTGGCACTCCATGATTAATTGTGTCATAGCCATGAGACCAATATGTTTGAAAATTCCTTCCAATTTACAGCACATGGAATTAAATCGCACACAAGTATAGAAAATATTACTTTTCAAACCGTTATGGTTAGCTATTGCATGTAGAAGTAGTTCAAATTTGAATTACGACTATTAAATGGCTAGAAAATCACTTAAATGTCTTAAAAGGTCAAATTACCCCTAAAATTTTCCAAAATTTTAAATGCCAGTTGTATTAGTACAACAAATTTTCAAGTACATTTAAAACACCATCCGTTGCCACTTTACTCCAAATAAAAATATCAACAACATCACACACCGTTTTTTGTAGGAACTGTTTGCGATGAAAATTTGTGGGTCCATTTAAGTCTTCCTCCTTAAGCTACACCGACTCGTCTCTCGAGTGCCGACAACCTCCGAATCCACGAGTCCCGATCCCCATTCCTGCAACCCCTTCTTGCAAAGATGACACCATGGAAACGCTTCGTGAAGGACGTATGGTGGTCGCGTCCTCCCCAAGCGTCGCCACCTGCGCGGAGCGAGTGGCCGCCTACGCCAAGAGTGCCTCTGCATCCGCATTAAGCACGGACGCATCTGCCAAGAAGGCATTTGCGGCAGCCGACAAGCCAGCTGCAGCAGCCGAGATGGCTATAGCTGCTACTGCGATGGCGGCTGCAAATGCCTAGAGCACTCGTGCTACCGTCTGTGCCGCCGATGTCGCCTTGGCCTGGGTCGAGGCCATCCATGCCAAGATCGAGGATGCACATGCCAAGATATTCTAGGCCACCTCGGAATCCAGCATGGAACCCACGTCCGAAAAGGCAGCGATGGCCATGGAGCACTTGCTTCCTCATGAGATCGCCGAGCGGGAACTGGAGATGCAGGAGGCGGCGTAGATCGAGGAGTGCCGGCAGGAGGAGTTGCGCGTGGACGAGGTCGAGATAGAGAAGAGTCTGTCCGTCAAGGAATCAGCGATAGAGTAACAATGCGAGATCTGGCGCAGCCACTACTATGAGTACTACAACCTTGAGGGGAGCGCCGAGGATGAGGACGAGGACGAGGACGCGGTCGACTTCAGCAGGGGGAACACGGAGTCCACCAATGGCGGCTTGTCACCTGGATAATTCATCGACGTCTCATCTCGATGCATAGGTCGGCGCGGTGGTGGCTTTGTTGAAATTATGCGTACTTAGGCTTTGTTTTTAATGATGGTCTTTTGTTAGAGCAATGTTTAGGTCAACTGGCTCTATTTAATTACTAAAATTGCTCAATTTAGTAAGTGTGGTATGTGTGATGTACGCTCTTTTGTGTGCCCAAATTAGATAGCGATGTTAAATTATGCAATGACGTGGATGAGGATAGTACCCAGGGAAATTTCAACCAAAATTTGAATTATCAAACTCATCTCATGCGCGTAAAGAAGAAGAATTGTTTGCATTGCACACAATCGTTCAAAGTGAATGGTGTCCGGCGGCACCGCGCGCAAAGTTTGCCTGCACATTTCAAAAATTTTGGCCTACCGCCAAAATATCTACCCCCACCCCCCTTTCTCACTCCCTTTTCTCCCCGACGACAAGTCACATTTCCCCTATTTCCTCCTTCCTTCATTCCTAAGCTATAGCCACTTCCTCGCTTGCGTCCTTGCTATCGCTGTCTCGCATCCTACCGCTGGGGTCGCCATGGTCTTCTTCAATGACCTATCCAACAGTTCCTCCGATGACGACTCCTTCACCACCTGGGTATGCCTCTCTTATCTCTCTCGGGCTATGACTTGGAATGAAGGATTTTAATCTGGCGGTCGATTTGTGTCATTTCTTCCTCTTGTAGCTCCCTAGGACCATCAATTGCAACGAATGGAGCGGGGTGGCTGAAGATCTCTCTGCTTGTTGTCACCATCAATCTCCATGCGTGAAGCTAGTTTCTTTTCAATCTGTGGACAGTGGGAGGAAGTTTTGGGCATGTGCAGAGAAGGTTAGCCACACTTTCGTTGTTACATATCATTTGTTAGATGTGATTCAGACAGTGTCATTGTGCTATGTTATTTTGGATGCTAAGACAGTGTCATAGTTTGTACCTAGTATCTAAAAAGGTTGCCATCTAATCAATGGTGCCATTAGAAAATTATTTGGCACCACCTCAGTAGTTTGTGCAGCCAAATTTGTTCCACACATCCGAGCAACCAAGTAGTAAAATACTAAATCTTTATGGCACGAAGGGACGGGGCATCGGAGCAACTAGGTGCTCCAGGTTCCGGTTCCCTGATTTTTTTCCGCTGCATCGGCTCGCCAGTGCAGGGCACCGGTGCGAAATGTAGCAACAGTTGTCTTTACACCGGTTTTGGCATACATAGTGGACGACCTTAGTACTATTAGGTCTATGTTACTAAATTTGTGCATGTACACACCCGTTAGTATCAATTTGCTATCATGCAAACACTGTCGCTATGCTATTGCAGTTATATTTAGCTTCCTCATAAAATGTTCAATTTGTTATTTGTAGTACATGAGTAAGAACTTGTAGCATTGTTGTAGTTAATTATAGCTTCTGATGTTTCAAAATTTGGTTGTTGTCTCAGTAGCAATTAATTCATTTGCACATTGATCTTTTTGAGAAGATATGTCATAATTAAGCTGTTTCTTCAGTTTTTCAAAATAAGTATTTGTAATTTTCTATGTTGATATAAACCCATTTCCCCTACAATTGTTACTGATCTAGTTTTAAATATTATAGGATGAACGGAAGTGTTCTTACCTGGAGTGGGTTGATCAAGAGTGGACACAGTCTTTGAAGATGTGCCTAGCAAAGCTCTGGAGCATGTACGAGGAAGAGAACAGAGGTAGGCTTAGAGAAAGTGTTGTGAATGCTGAAGAATATTTGAAGATGTGGGATAAAAAGAGGAAGGTGGAGAATGACCTCTGATTTTTTAAATCAGACTTTGCTAAGATGGTGTTGGCGATGGAGGAGGCACTTTCCCAGTAGGCCAGTGCAAAACAGGTTCTTACTAAGCTGAAAGCAGAGGTGGATAAGATGAGCCTGGGTGATCTCAATTAGGGAAATGAATATAGTGTTATAATATTGTACTAATATTGTTCTTATGAAGCTGAACTAGCTATATGATGTGTTGTGCTGTTTTCAGGTAGCTATCGTACTGTGATGTTAAAATATATTTATGTACCTGATATGAAATTGGCAAATAGCTGCTCGATATGAAATGTGAATTTGTGTAATAATGGAATTATTAATTGTAAACTAATAAACCTGCTAAATGGTTCATGTAACTTTGCAAACGGTTCTAGCGATAAAAGCGGTTGTGATGGATAGCCCAATGCCGTACAGTTTTCCTCGTCAAATCGTGTGTGATGTAATTGAATAAAAGCAAACAGTTAACCGAGGCAGAGCGTGTGTGATAGTTACACCTATCACACACAAGCCTATACATCAAACTGTGTGGGATGCATGTACGAATGGAAATGTTTTCCCTGGATTGACTGTGTGGTATGTACATACGAACGGAAACGTTTTCCCAGGATAGACTTTGTGGGATGTACATAAGAGCGAAAACATATTACTTGGATTGACTGTGCGGAATGTACATTACAAACGAAAATGTTTGTTTGGAAATGACTGTGTGGGATGTACTTACGAACTGAACCGATTGGGCATGTATAATCGTACTTGATCGCTCGCCCTTCGCACACGACCTCATTTTGCCGAGCATGTGTGCCAGGAGGGCCTATCCCCGACGGTTTCTGGGTCGTGTGGGAAGACCCCCCCTATCGCTGTCACTCACTAGGCGACGGTTTACAATGCCATCGCGGAAAGGGGTTACAAACAGTTTGTATAGCACCTTGCTGTACTTGTGTTAACTCATTGCTTATCCTCAAGCAATTCAGTTAACAAACTAAAAGTGACAAAGAATTTCTTTTATGAACTCTTTTGTTCTTATGTCCATATATATGCTTAAATAATACCCAGGTTTTCAGCAAAGATCATGACTAACCATACAAATGATAACTCTTAGAAATTATGTTCACTCATATCAATGGCATAATCAACTAGCGAGCAATAATAAAATATATCAAATGCCAATACTTTGTCGAAATAATCATGATATAATATGACAATAATGGTATCTCACTAGTCCTTTCTAAGACCGCAAAACATAAATGCAGAGCACCTCCAAAGTTCAAGCAGTGACTAAACATTATAATTCATGGTAGAAGACATCCAGTGATGATGCACACAACATTTACTATACACAATGTATGAGAATGACAATAGTGCTCTTAGGATTGGTCTTTGTTAGAGAAGGTGATGATTCAACACAAAGGTAAATAGATAGGCCCTTCATAGAGGCAAGCAGGGATATGCAGAGGTGCTAGAGCTCAAAGCTTAAATAAGAGATAAATATAATTTTGGGAGACATACCTTTCCTATCAATGTTAAGACCAAGAGTTATCAATATCTTCCATGCTAAACACTTTAGCGATGGTCCCAAAGCGGTAAAAGTAAAGTTTACTCCCCCTCCACCAACAAACACAAGCCATGGCTAGCCGAATACTTAGGTGCCCCCCACACAAACAACAATTAGGTAGAGTTTGTTTTATTATTATTGCCATTTTGACCATGGACCTGGCCATCCCGATTACCATCCCCTCTGATGCAAGGATGGGTGAATAAACACTCATCATGAGAATAAGCCCCTTATCATGGAAGATACTGACTGCTCCATGTCGCTCCGTGAGCGGTACGGGCACACAAAATAGATGTTCATTTGAATATTTAGAGGTGGCACCTGCAAATTTACTTGGAACGATAGAGTAATACCGCATATAGTTAGATATAGTGGACTCATCTGGAATAATGTTGGTTTAAGGATTTTGATGCACAAGTAGTATTCCCACTTAGTACAGGTGAAGGCTAGCAAATAGGTTGAAGTGACCGACTGGAGAACGAAAACGATCATAATCATGCATTATGAATAATTAACATTGAATACTTGCATGAGTAGGATATAAACACCATGAACATAAATATCATGGAGGCTATGTTGGTTTTGAACCAACTACATGCGTGAACATGTGCCAAGTCAAGCCACTTGAAACATTCAGAGGAGGATACCGTATCATAATACCACATTACAATCATTTTAATGCATGTTGACACCCAAGATAAATCATTATCCACTCCTAGCTACTTAAGCATGGCATGAGCAACTATAATCTCTAATTTTCATCAGAAACATGTTTAATCATAATATGGTGAATCATGCATACTGAGTTAAACATATTTACAAAAACAAAAAGAAGTTGAGTTCATAACCGCTTTTCCTTGCCTCGGTCGCTTCTTCAAATACCGTCATTATTACCTTTCACCGACATGACCGAATGATATGAAAATAATAACAGTGCAAGTGTGCACTACTAAAGAAAACCCTAGTAGTAGCACTTGAAATATGCATAGCAGTAGTGCTAGGTCCAACGCTACTACTAGCGCGCTATAGCTAAGTTGTAGCAGTAGCGCTGGAATAGGTAGCGCTACTACTAAGTATTGCTAGCAGTAGCGCTTCCTGGACCAGCGCTACTGATAACTATCTGTAGCGCTTTTTCATGTGAAGTGCTGCTGCTAAGCCAGCGCTACTGCTAGGTGCTCTCCAGCGCTACTGCTAATGTTCCTACTTTCGCCGACCCTCACCCCCTACGTATTTGTGGTGTATTTATACAGGCTCTGTACAATAGTTTCATCATATGATACTAAACATACACTATACTCATCATATCATTGACATACAATAGTATCATCATACCATCATCATCATCATCATTCAACACAAATATCATCAAATCTCGAAAATAGCAATACACAAGTGCGATCATGTCATGTCTCGAATAAGTGCAACTGCATGATCCTGGCACACACACAAGTTTCATCATCTCTATCTAAACCATGATGTAGAAGAGAAGAGCGATCAGCATGAGCAAGAGCGCGACTATGTAGTACCGGCGGTCCCGCCCCTGCTCATGCTGGAGTGTCCACCTCAAGTAACTACTTTCCGCTTTGGCTCTGTTGTCGAACCCTCTGTGGCTAGCACCCGGGTACCTGTGCACCTGGGCCTGAGCGGCTGGCCAGTGGTCGTAGACTCCTGGAACCCTCCCAACGTACATGGCATAGTAGCCCTTCACCATCTCTGATCTATGTATCTGCATCGTGACTTGATGAATTGAATGATAATATGCAACATAATGTACTTAAGAAAACAAGGAGGCATAATTAGCAAAATACAAGCAACCAATAGTAAACATAAATGATGAAGTTCCTCATACCCAAACTAATTAACTAGAGCAATCTACGCTAGTTCAGGACCACAGTTTAGTTACATCACATAGTTTCGCCGTGCATAAATTCAAAGTTTTGCCATAGAAAGAAAATAGTGACACATTGTCATCAACAATCAGTCCTCCATGTCGGCGGTCCAATCTTCATAGTTAGGGAGGAAGCACCCAAGCTTCTTGAAAGGCTTAAGGTCCAGATGTTGAGCGAGTAGCAGCGCTCGGACATCTTCCCGTGTGATTGGCCCATGGTAGAACATCCATGTTGGTTCGAGGACCTGCTTCATGATCACTTGGGCAAGTTCACACTGTATGTGATAAAACTCAGCTCTGATTCGATGATCCGTGTCCTTCCTATGCTTGTGTCCCAACTAACAATATTGACATCATTGGTAGTAGGTGACATGCGAAGGCGTTGATTATCCCTTCTGTGCTCGAGCAGGTGATGCATGAGGTAGAATACATCAGCCATACTGGTGTGCGGTTGCTGGATGCAGCAGAAGTCAGTCTTATGACCAAAAGCCAGCCCGCGATTCATGTACTTTTTCACCTTGATATATCCACCAGACAGGCTGAAGGTTAACAGTGCACTATCGAGAGCACTCTTTATGTGCTTGTAATCCTTTTCCCTGAGGTTCTTCGATGAGTCCAAGTACATCGCATGGGAGTATTCCGAGGACAGAACAATGAGCATGGCGCCCCCCACCCCCCGCTGTGCAAATTAAGTACACCTCAAATTAGCCTCCATGCTTGCAAATGAATGATTAACACTTAGGAAAGGATATGTGCGGATGACTTACGTGGGATGATAAGGCAAGAGAATCACTTCCTTGTCCTTATTAGCGATCATGAATTCACCGAGGTACTTTCTCGCAAAGTCATGGTGCTCTTTGCAAACTGCCAAGAAGCTCTTGTCCATATAGAACGGGTCTGCTACGTAGATATATTTGATGTTCTCAACCCTGATGTAGTGGTTCAGATATAGTGCATACATGCGGATGAAATGGAAATCCAGCTTGGTCAAGGGGAACTTGTCGTAGATGTAGTCAGATCGCATGATGGACTTATTCGTAGGCCATCTCTCGACGTACAACCTCCCACCCGGCACCTGAGCCGCGTAAAGCGGGTATCCTGGTTTTTCCATGACTAGAAGGATTTTCTCTCTGGTCAGCACATCTTCATGGAGTCTCCTTAGATCATTGTTCACTATGTGCTCTAGCGCTTTCGTAGGTAGGATTGGCTAGCCGACGACATGGAAGCATTGCGCACCTTCGACAGGTATTCTATCTACCACCCGGGGCTCTAGAGGCGGCTTGCTGCTTGAAGCAGCTCTGGCTCCTTTAGGGCCTTTCTTGTCCGGTCTCCTCCTTTGCTTCTTGGTGGGTGGCGGTAGTGAGCCCACCATACCTTCCCTAACCACCACCCCTAGTGTTGTCGGGCTAATCAGTGGACGGGCTTCGGGGCGTTGCTAGGTACAGGTGGCATCTGGAGGTGTCTCCTGCAAGGATCGCTTGAAGAGAGACTTTTTGCATTCCGCCTTAGGACATTCCGGCTCTGGCAAATCAGGCAGCATCAAGTCATCATCTCCACGCTCATAGCCTGAGTCTTCGCCGTCCTGAGCCATCAATCCTCCATCATCATAGGCGGTATTGAAATACTTGTCTGGGTCATCATCATCATCCTCCATGTCATCATCAACATTTGCTTCTTTAACAACGGGGGCTACATCATCTGGCGCTAATGGAGGCTCTCCCTCACGTCGTCCGCTATCACTCGCCAAGACAGGTGCAGGTAATGTGGTAGGTGGGGTGGTGTTCATACCTTCTTGAGAAGGTGGCGTTGGCGTGATACTGGGAGCCTCGAGACGAAGAAGAGACTTGGGCCAAGGCAAGAACTAGCTCTTTCATGCGCCAATCATCTTAGGGGTCTCGTCGTCATTGACTGGTACCAGAGGAGGCAAATCCTCAAATCCCGCTAAGATACTGGCCACGTTAACCTTGAAGATGCCATTGGGCATCTCTCGGTTGTGGAACATGTGGTCCTTTGCCTTTCCCACAGCCACCTTCTGGCCCTTGATGTCGTAGAGTAGGGTGCACGGGGTGTCGTCGGCCTACGAAGGAGACATGTCTGTGACGTCAAACATCCAAAAGGCAACTGAAACGGAAGACTATAGACATGCTGGTGAAAAGGGTATGATGCGTAATTACCATGAGGGCGTCGAGCTCAGCCAGCGATGAAGGCCCACCGACCATGCAAGAGACGGAGGTCCGGTTGCTATGAACAGGAGAGGGACCTTTTGCGGTTGCTTGAGCAGGTGCTGGTACTCTGGTGTTCGCCAAATTTCTCTCGACAAAGCTGGGATGGGGAAAGTCCTCTGGCCGTGCATTTTGATTATTATTCATGAAATCCCATACCGGAAGCAAACTGACCACCGCGTTAGTGACGGCCCGAGCAACCCTTCTTTGGTCTCAGCTTTGGTCTTATCGACCGCAATCTTGACCTTCTCGTCGATGCTCTGCTAAGTGACGACTGAGCATCTCTTCCTTCTTTCCTCTAGCTCCTCGAGGTAGCATGTCTTCCACGAGGCGCCATCTCCGACACTGTGCACACGTCCATAGGACGGCGGCTTGTCCACCGGGACCTTCTTCAGTATGTTCAGGGCCCGGTTTAATGGGGTGTCCCACTTGGGCCTCGCCGACGACTATGACGACTCGTCGCTTTCGGATGCCTTTTGGTGCTGATCTTTCTGCAAAAGGAACATGGATGGTTTACTAATGTGACAAAACTTGCAGTTGAATTGATTGGAAGCTCTAATAATATAATGTGGTAATATAACAATTACCCGAAGTCTCATGAAGTCCCTCGTGATCGGGTGTGTGTAAAGGAGCTTTTTTTCTTTGTCCCACTTGTACCGGGCCCTGATCCGGTCATGCTCCAACGGGTCGGTGAACCCCGCCAAGGGGTTTGGGATTCCGTGACTTTCACGTTCAGCGTCCTCCTTGTCCCATACGGCCCTCTTCCCCTCGTAACCACGACTTTTGAGGCAGTGGGGAGGCATGTTCGTGGCCTGGAGCGCCTTCAGTTTCTCCGACTTTGCCTTGACTTCGTCTTTAGCACAATTCTCCTTGAATTTTGCAAAGTCCTCTTCCGTTATTGCCGGATTGTCAGCATGAATCTTCGAACACGGTTCATTCTTCGCAATTTCTTTTTTCACCCGAACTTTCCAGGAGGACAAGTTGTTGGTGAACATCACCATCGCCTTTTCATTTATCTTTGTCATGCTGATGTCTTTCCACAGATCTTCATATTATTTTTCATTGCCGCCGGGGAACAAGAACCTATTGTGCAACTTCTTTAGGAGCATGTTCTCCATATGTGGTATCTGCCTCAACCTCTCGTCGTTGATGTTGGTGGTTTCCCTGAGGATGCATCCAAGTTGATTGCCCTAGCACGAGCGTGCTTCCTCTGGCGCCGTTGGCTCAAACTTCTTGGGGTGCATCTCCGTGACCACAATTTGTTCGATGCCAAGCTCGTTTCATCTTCGTGTCCTCTTCTTCTTCGGTGCTTTACCGGCTACAACAACATCGTTGCTAGTCTCGAGGGTGGTGTCGGTGCCGGTGCCAGTGTTGGGGTTGGTGCCACTGCCGCCACCATGCATCCCATTTGGTGTTGGTCCAGGTAATCAAAATAGTGATTTGCTCCCTCGATGGGGTCTTTGAGGAGCAGAACCACCCGCGACTTGGGCGTCGGTAGACAGGTTTCCTATTCAATTATTGTAAATAAAGGATATAATGAAAATAAAAAAGGGGCCTATATTTGGTCGAAATATTGATTCATTCCCCTTCCGGCAAATTCTGGGTACTCCATATGTCCTAGTTTCTAGCACAAGTCATGCAGAAAATCACGGAAAATTTTGGCATGACCTTTGCTAAAAAGTGGACATATGGAGCGCCTGAAATTTGCCGGAATGGAAATGAATCAACATTCGGGCAAAACATAGGCCACTCAGATATTTTTCGACAATTGCCACAAGTTCATATAACAGATTTGATGCTACATCAAGAGAACATGGCAACATTATAGACAGATTTCCAAGACTTGGCAAATTAACCATTAGGTACTGCCCTAAACAAATTTGCGCTAGCTAAATTTGCTCATTTGCTAAAAAAATTTGGCCCTAGCTATATTTGCTACTACCCTAATTAGCTACAGTTTTTAATTTGCTACCATTTTTATACCTAATTTTTTGCTACTATTTTTATACCTATTTTTTGTCTACTGTTTTTATACCTATTTTTGCTAACTTGCTACAAAAATTTATTAACTTGCTAAATAACAAAAAACAAAAAATTTCTAATAGCTACTACCCTAATTTGCTAATTTTGTTTGCTAAATTTGCTAACTTGCCCTAAAATTTGCTAAATTTGCCCTAAACGGAGGCTCGGGCAGGGGAGAGGAGAGGGAGAGGAGGGAAGGGGAGAGGAGAGGCTTATAGCGATGGAGCTCAGGCTCGGACGACGGCGGTCGAGGGCGGCGGACGGCGGTGGCAGCAGCGAGGTCGAGGTTGCGCGGACATGGGAGAGGCGGGGGCGACATTGTGGTCGAGGGCGGGCAGGGGAGACGCCGGTAAGGTCGAGGGCAGGCTCGGGAGATGGCCGGCGACCAGGTCGACGACCGCCATGGGCGACGACCGGCGGTCGAGGGTGACGGACGGCGCGAGGGTGGGCAGGGCGACGGCGGAGGCGACAGAGTGGGGGAAGAGGGTGTTAGGAGAGTGGGTTGGGACTTGGCGGACTTGGCAAAATTTGAGCCCTTGCGGTGGTTAACTAAAAATAGCAGTAGCGCTGGTTTAGGATCCAGTGCTATAGCTATCTTAGCAATAGCGTTGGGTTGTAAATCAGCACTACTACTAATGGCACATAGTAGTAGCACTTTTTTAGGATCCAGCGCTACTGCTAAAAAGATAGCTATAGCGCTGGATCCTAGAAAGGTGCTACTGCTATCAGTTCCAATTTTTATTATTTTCTATTTATTATTTTACTTTTCTAGTTTTTAGTTTTATTTTTATTTATTATTTTCCTTTTCTCTTCTGTTTACTTTTCTTTTTCTTTTATACTGCTTTATCCCTTTTATTTTATTTTTCATCCCGACGACGGCGTCTCCGTCTCCCCCACTGCGCGCATATCACCGGAACCATGCATGTGGTGGTAACATGTCAGTTGACCGATAATGGTTACTTAAGTGCACACACAAAATAGATACATATATATATAGATGTAGGTTTCTGATCAGCTACCTCGACGATGTTTCACAGTGAGCTTCTTCCCTTTCTTGTTCGTTCTCAAGTAATTGAGACCCTCCTTGTGACTTTTCTAGAGCCATGGATTACGATGTTTATTAGGTAATGTAGTATTGATTCTTATTTTCACGTATGCTTCATCGTCATTGTCATCTTCCCTCATTGGGTTGCCGTATTGGTCGTAGTCTTCCTCGTTGGCTACTTCATCTATTCCGATGATGCTCCTTTTGGATCTCCTCACGACAACACGGCTGGGATTGGCTGGATAGGTTATGAAGAAGCATTATGTCATGTGCTTAGCGTGTACCCATGGCTCATTCTTGGCGATGACGTTAATGTTCACGAGAGTGCTCTTCGCGTCGGGTATAGACATGGTGGTGAAATACTTGTTTTCTCTTACGACGTCCTTGGCCCATCTGACACGGAACATCGTCGCATCGTGCATTCCAGCATAGTCAAGCTCCCAGATCTCTTCGACCCTTCCGTAGAATCTCTCGGTTGTGCCGTTGGCGTCAGTCACGCATTGAATTGTCACCCCAGAGTTCTGGTAATCACTGTCCATGTCTTTGTCCTCCATGTAGAATGTGTAACCATTGATCTCGTAGGACTGATAGGTCGCAAACTTGGGCGCGAGGCCATGTGCTAAGGCGTGTATGAGCAATCCGTCCGAACTGCCCTCTTCTGGGGGACTTTCAAGAACTTGATATTTAAACCAGCGCAAGAAAGTGGTGTTGTGCTCTACAGTAACTGCCATCTTTCGTTGACGTAAGCTGTTGATACGTTGTATCATCTATGCACCTCGTGCATCCGTAGTATCCGTGGCACACCTGGCTTGAGGTGTACCTGAGGGAGTCCTGGATTAGGGGGTCTCCGGACAGCCGGACTATATCCTTTGGCCGGACTGTTAGACTACAAAGATACAAGATTGAAGACTTCGTCTCATGTCCGGATAGGACTCTACTTGGCGTGGAAGGCAAGCTAGGTGTCGGTGTCAAAACCGGCGGATCTCGGGTAGGGGCTCCCGCACTGTGCGTCTAGGCCGGATGGTAACAGGAGGCAAGGGACACGAAGTTTTACCCAGGTTTGGGCCCTCTCGATGGAGGTAAAACCCTACGTCCTGCTTGATTAATATTGATGATATGGGTAGTACAAGAGTAGATCTACCACGAGATCGGAGAGGCTAAACCCTAGAAGCTAGCCTATGGTATGATCGTTTATATAGACACCAGAGAGGGTTAGGGTTACACAAAGTCGGTTACAATGGTAGGAGATCTACATATCCATATCGCCAAGCTTGCCTTCCACGCCAAGGAAGGTCCCTTCCGGACACGGGACGAAGTCTTCAATCTTGTATCTTCATAGTCCAGGAGTCCGGCCGAAGGTATAGTCCGGCCATCCGGACACCCCCTAATCCAGGACTCCCTCAGTAGCCCCTGAACCAGGCTTCAATGACGATCAGTCCGGCGCGCAGATTGTCTTCAGCATTGCAAGGCGGGTTCCTCCTCCAAGTACTTCATAGAAGATTTTCAACACAAAGGTAGTGTCCGGCTCTGCCAAATAAGTTTCCACATATTGCCATAGAGAGAATAATATTTACACAAATCTAATGTGCTAACGTATTCCGTAGTGTGACACACCACGGCCAAGCCTTTATCCGAGTCGTTTTATTATCCCACCTCAGCGCGTCATGTGAGGCGGTTTCCTTGGCACGTCTTGTTAAAGCAGAGATCGTCTCCCCTTATTCCGGGGTTCTCATCAATACGGGTGTGGGTAACCCAATCGCTTCTAGGACTCCTAGATTATAGGCAAGTCCAAACGGACACGGAGAGGACGCTTGATATTCACCCTCTTTATAAAGGGACAAGGCTTTTATTTTTCCCTCCCGTGCTCAATCGAATCCTTCCCCCACCTCAAGCTCAAACGCCCAAAGTTCAAGTCAGGTGCTCCGAACCTTCAGTCATGTCCGGATCTAGCCTTCAAGGCCGATGGGTGACGGAGGAAGACATCAAAATGTTGAGGGAGGCCAGATATCTGACCGCCGAGATCTTGCATCGGCTGCCTCCCCGAGGGCAGGCCGTCCCCACCCCCGAACCCAACGAAAACGTCGTGTTCGTTTCCCACTTCCTCCGAGGTCTAGGCCTTGCTCTGGATCCTTTCGTCAGGGGTTTGATGTTTTATTACAGGCTAGACTTCCATGATCTAGCTCCAGACTCCTTTCTTCATATCACGACATTCATTGTCGTGTGCGAGGCCTTCCTCCGGGTTACCCCTCACTTTGGCCTATGGCTCAAGACCTTTGAAGTAAAGCCAAAGATGATCGAGGGGCAAAATGCAGCGTGTGGAGGTGCCTCAATACGCAAGATGACGGGAGCTCCATGGCCCAAAGGTTCCATCCCAGAGGTGTCTGAATTGTGGCAACAGGAGTGGTTCTACATCACGGCTCCTAGAAGTGCCAAGTGGGCGGCCGCCCCTGTTTTCCGCTCGGGCCCTCCTCCACAACTGATGTCATGGATAAGCAGAGGTCTGAGCTAGGGTCCAGCCAAGGACGTGCCTATACTGCAAAGCCGCATTCGAGATCTCTTCAATGGAGATTTCAGTTTGGTTGCGGTAATACAAGTTATGCTGGTTCGTCAAGTCCAGCCTTGCAAACGCCGGCCTCTTCGCCTGTGGGAGTTCAATCCCGAGGGACCGCGTGTCATTCAAAATTTTCTCGGCCTGACGCACGAGGAGATGTACAAGTCATTCTTCGGACCTCAGGTGGAGTGTCCGGAAATCAGCAAGGACGTGGGCCTGAGTAGTAACCGCGCCGCCGAACAGGTAAGGTATCTTCCGGCCGAACATACTATCTCTCCTTTGTTACGAAGTTATTTTTTGACCAGCACTGGCTAACAAAGGAGAAGTTGATTCGGTGTTCGGCACCCCTCCCTGAGGGTTTGGAAAATCCGGTATTGGAAAAGATGCTCCAAATCGCACCTTGCCCGGAGCCCTTGAAGGAAGATACTATGGAGGATAATACGGGCGGACGCGGGCCCTCAACGCTGCCCATTCTAACCGAGGGAGCGAGCGTCTCCATGAAGGAAGACGACCTGAAGAGGAAAAGGACTTCGCCCGGGGATTCGGAAGCCGAGCTTCCAAACGGGAGAAGAAGTATCCCACATAGGGTCCTACCTTGGGGGGCGCTGTTGCCGCACAAAGTCCCCGGGGGGATCAATTCTCCTGCGAGTCATAACTGACTCCAAATACTTTAATAGTACAGATATGCCATCTTTACCTTTTGAGAGAATAACCACCGCATATATTTTTGCAGTTTGGGCCTTAGCCCCTCTCAAATGAGCTCGTCTTTGGGGGATCTTCTTCCAGAGATGATGGAGAGCGAAACGCCTCCTCCAGACTCCTCCGCTCCAGAAGCGGGCGACCCTGAAGTGTCATCGTGGAGGGCCTCTCCGAGTCCGGTGAGGCCGGAAGATAATCCCATTGACCCCCGAAGCTCCCAGTGTCCGGCTCCCGAAGAGAGCAGACAAAAGAGTCCGGCACCGTCTAGTGTGCGATCGAATGTTCCGAGGGAGTTGGTGGGGCGAGCGGCCATCTCAGATGAACACCGTGTGCTGATGAATACGGTGATGGAGAGAATATCGTCCGCCGAAAGCGAATTGCATGAAGCTTTTATGAGTCTATTGGCAGGCTTTGAGGTACGTAAAAGAATGTATGATAGTCCTGCACATGCTAGGTGTGCCCTGTGTAGATAGTAGCCCCTAAGACTCTGGATGTCGTCGGAAACGACGACGAACAAAGGATCATATTCCCAGGTAATAACCATACTGCCTCTATGTGCAGGTGATGGAAGCTCCGGTGGCTAGCCGGACTAGCGAGTTTGCCCATTTAGAACGGCAGTTGGATGCGGCAGACGCCGACATCGAGCTTGTTAACAAAAGGCTTGACGAGGCACAGGGTAAGTGTCATTATCTGGTAAACGCCACATAGGAAGAGCAGCATGATGCCAGTATCTTTAATATGTTGTGACTGCAGATGGAGCTGCCACTGTTGAAGCCTTGTGGGCAGAACTTGCCCGAGCCAAGGAACAAGCGAGGTTGGGTAATGCGGCTGCTTTGAAGGCGGCCGAAGAGTTGCATGCCGAGAAGGCCGCGCATGGCGAGAGCCAAGATAAGATGGCCAAGATGGCCATATAATTAAAAGCTGCCGCCGACCATTGCCGGGTTCTTGAAAAGGAAAACCAAGCGAAGGCATCGGGCCTTGAGAAGGCTGCTGCGACGAAAAAGGACCTCCGCTCCGCTATGAGGGCAAAGAAGGAGGAGCTGCGGGACGCCGGGGATATTGTAGCTGGGAAATCCTTTATGTTGCGGAGGAAGTTCAGAGATCCACGGTATGCCCCTCTGGATCGGCTGTGGAATTCGGAGGATGTATATATGGATTTGACGGTGTGCGCTGCCGATGCGGCCAAGTATTTCCAGGGTCAGACGGACCATGAAGTAGACCAGCTGTTTTGGAGAAAATTCCATTCTCCCGAGCGTCCGCTTTCATTGACTGGCCAATTAGTCGAATGGGCCGAACTAAATAGGTTGTCCGGACTCTCCATGAGGTCTGTTGTGGATTAGCTATGGCCGGAAAGGTCAAAACCGAACAGATATTTCAGCTTGGTGCACCAGTTCCTTGACGTGGTGCCGCGCATTAATGCAATGAAGAGGTCGGCGTGCATAGAGGGCGCACGGATGGCCTTTGCCCGTGTTAAATCATACTGGGCGGAGATGGATGCTACCACTGTTGCAGCGCGAGATTCGGCCATAGGTCGAAGGGCTGCTGAGCACCACTTTGAAGAAGTTCTTGAGGGTGCTCGTTTGATAGAGACCCAGTGCTCAAAAAATATTATGTTTGAGTGATATTAATCTCATTCTAAGCGAAATGCTTTTATAAATTTTTATAAGGCTATTTTTATACTTTTGCCTGAAAGTAATATGATGCCTCCTGGGCGGCCGTTTATGTATACATGTGTATAACCTGAAAGATTGCAGTCGTCGGCTTCAACCCCCACGCATATAATGCGGAGGTGCTCGCAAAAACACGTGTTCGCACTTAACCCAACGTCTTGGTCCTATTAAGGAGGTGATAGCGGAGCGAGCGAGGCAACCGGACTATAATGCTTTAGCACTTTCACTTAGCCATAGGAGTTTGACAGTGGGGCTACTAGATAGCCCCTGGTGGCTCCGCACTCTCCTGATTCCGGGGTGCGTACATGCCTGGCCGGAAAACGGCCCTTCGTTAAGGCGGAGGAATTCTAACATTCCCACAGGTCATCGAGTGGTTGACCAGTCTCACGCTATATCATGACAGTCAGTTTTCGGCTTTCTCTACTGAGGTGCTCGTCCGGATGAACCAGGGCACTGTCGCAGTAGTTCTCCTGGTGCTACCTTAGCCGGTAAAGCGGAACGTAAGGCACCAAAACACAGGAGCCGGGCAAACCCAACATTTGACCAAAGACAATGATTCAGAGCTGATGCATATAGGGCCAAACTCGCGACGCCGAACACTTCCTAAGGTATTCGGTCTTTGTGGTATAAACCGGGCCTAAATAATGGCCTTTGTAAGAAGCCCCTTGTGTCCAGGTACGTGCATTGTTCTGGCGTGGCCACATGCCAAGACGTCAGCATCCTTCTCAACGGTGGATAAGTATCAACAAGAGACAGTAAAAAAAGGTTTACGCAGGGTCTTAATCTAAAAAGAATCCTTGGAGCGGGTCCCTGCTGCACGTCTGCGCCTGTGTCTCTGTTGTGCCGTATCCTGGACGGGTGTAGCACGATGATCGTCTGTAAAAGAGAGGAAGTTAAGTGAAAAAGTTGTCGTGCAAAAAGATAGTTTGTTAAAGAAGCCATGTATAATTCAAGATGAGAAGAAATTGCCACTCGTCTGCACGTGTTGAGCCCCTTGTATTGACAAATAGGGGTGTGACCATTTATTCAGTATAAGTAGCGGCGCCGGACTCGATTAGCTGTATCTGAGGTCTTGACGACCTATTAGATGCTTTTGCTTGTCCAGGCGCCTTTAGTGTGCGGCTGCCAAGGCAGCCTCACTCTCTTCAGCGCGCAGAGATCACTTGATATTTCCGTGCACTGTAATGATGCCACATGGACCGGGTATCTTGAGTGTGAGGGAGGCGTAGTGTGGTATTGCATTAAAGCGAGCGAAAGCTTCACGTCCGAGCAGTGTTTGATAGCCACTTTGAAACGGAGCGATGTGGAAAGTTAAATGCTCGCGGCGGAAGTTATCGGGGGAGCCGAATATAACTTGTAGTAGGAGGGAGCCCGTACAAGGAGCCCCTGGGCCTGGCGTTACTCCTTTAAAGGTAGTATTGCTATGGCGAATTTGTGTTGGGTCTAACCCCATCCCGCGGATTGTATCCTGATATATTAGGTTTAGGCTACTGCCGCCGTCCATCAAGACTCTTGTGAAGTGATATCCGCCAATTACTGGGTCTAATACCAGGGCAGCCCATCCTGCGTGTCGGATACTTGCTGAGTAATCGCGATGGTCGAAAGTGATCGGTTGAGATGACCAGTGGCAGGACTTCGTGGTGACAGGCACTTGGGTATATTTTCCTGGGAGTGCCGCATTGTTTTATCCCTTGATTACGTGTAACACGTTTACTGTTTTGACTTCTAGTGGAAATTTCTTTTGTTCCCCCGTGTCTTGCTTGGGGGGCTCATCCTCGTCTTCACTTGGTGCATCCTCCCGCTTGTGTACGGCGTTGAGCTTGCCGGAATGCTTGAAGACCCAACATTCTCTGTGGGTATGATTAGCAGGTTTACCAGGGGTACTATGAATCTGACATACTTGGTCTAGAATTTTGTTGAGGCTGGACAATTCATCCCTGGTGCCTTTAGGGGGCGGCTTTTGACCTGGCGGAGAGCTTTTGAATCCGGCATTTACTGCCGTGCCCTTCGTGCTGTCTTCTTTATTCTGGCATTTGTTATTGCTGTTGCACCGTGATTTCCTGTTTCCATCTCTAACTTCAGATGTACTGGGGTTGCTGGTGCTGCATCTGGCTAGCCAGCTGTCCTCACCCGTGCAAAAGCGGGTCATGAGGTTTGTTAATGCGGCCATCGTTCTCGGCTTATTTTGGCCGAGGTGTCTGGCGAGCCATTCGTCACGGACGCTATGCTTGAAAGCTGCCAAGGCTTCGGCATCCGGACAGTTGACAATCTGGTTCTTTTTAGTAAGAAACCTGTTTCAAAGCTTTTGGGCTGACTCTCCGGGCTGTTGAGTTATATGACTCAAATCATCCGCATCCGGAGGTCGGACATAAGTCCCTTGAAAATTTGCCCGAAAGGCGTCTTCGAGCTCTTCCCAACTTCCAATGGAGCTTTCGGGGAGGCCTTTGAGCCAGTGACGAGCTGGCCCTTTGAGCTTGAGGGGTAGGTACTTGATGGCGTGGAGATCATCTCCTCGAGCCATATGGATATGGAGGATGTAGTCCTCAATCCAGACCCCAGGGTCTGTTGTTCCGTCGTATGCCTCTATGTTTACGGGCTTGAATCCCTCTGGAAATTCGTGGTCCAGCACCTCATCGGTGAAACATAGGGCGTGTGCGGCACCCCTGTAGCTAGGTGTACCGCGTTGTTCGGATGTTTGTTGTGTTGCATTGTATGCCGGGGCGCGCTTGCGTGGTCCATAGATGGATCTTATTGTGCCATCCTTTGGGTGCGAGCCCTCGCATGGGTCGCGTATTGTATTGTGAGCGGTGTTGTATGCCGCTCTGTGTGGGTAGAGGGGTCGTCTATCCGACCAGGTGGCCGCTTTGGAATTTGGTTGTGGGGGTTCTGAGGCCTCCTCGTCGAATTCGGGTAGCAGCTTCCACATTGGGTAGCTCTTGGAGGGGCGATTGTCGCCATACCTTGCTGCAGTGCTGAGTATTTTACTCCATCTGAATTGGAGTGTGTCTTGCGCGGCCTTGAGCCTTTGTTTCTGCTTTTCCAGGCTCCTCGCGGTGGCAACAAGCCTTTTACGGACAGTCTTCTGCTCCGGGTGTTTGTCCGGCGTTATGTCGTCTGGACCATTATCCTTGATAGGATTTGTTTGTTCGGTTTGATTATCCGGATTGCCGTTGTCCGGCAGCGGTTCGCCCTGCTCCAGCGTTGGGTCTGTGTGATCACTATTTCTATCGAGGCGGGATTTGGGGCGGCGCTTGCATCGCCGCTTTGACTGCTTTTCGACGGAACAAGCCTTCGGTGCGTCCTTCCGCTCCTCGTCGTCAACTTTTGGTGTGTCCACCATGTATACATCATATGACGAGGTGGCGTTCCAGGGCCCAATAGGCGCTGGTTCTTCATCGTCTCCTTCATCGGCGTCCATACCATCGATGTCTTCGGGTCGAAGTCGAGCATGTCGGTTAAATCGTCGACAGTGGCTACAAAGCGGGTGGTGGGTGGGCTTTGAATTTCTTCATCGTCTGCATCCCAATCTCGCTAACCGTAGTCCGGCCAGGGCTCTCCTGATAAAGAGAGAGGCTTTAGTGATTTTATAATATCGCCAAAGGGCGAGTGCTGAAAGATGTCCGCGACAGTAAACTCCATGATCGGTGCCCAATCGGATTCGATCGGCAGAGGCGCGAATGGTTCGGAGTCCGGAGAGGAGTCCGGCTCCTTGGAATCATGAGTCCCGTGGAGTGCGGGGCTGGTGTTCGGCTCGATCGCCGTTAGGATCGCAGCCCCCGAGGCGGCGTCCAACCACCCATCCTCGATCGGCGCGGTTGGCTCCGAATTAAGGGTCGAAGCCGATGCGGGTGCGGCCTTCACGGCACTGTTAGGCAGCAGAGCTAGATCATGCTCGTCATGGCAGTGTGGCGCGCTCGGTAGTGGCTCGAATCCGTCGAAGATCAAGTCCCCGCGGATGTCAGCCATGTAGTTTAAACTTCCAAATCTGACCTGGCGGCCAGGGGCATAGCTTTTGATCTGCTCCAGATGGCCAAGTGAATTGGCCCGCAGTGCAAAGCCGCCGAAGACAGAGATCTTTCCGGGGAGACAAGTTTCACCCTGGACCGCATCACTATCGATGATCGTAGGAGCCATCAAGCCTGACGGAGACGACACAGAGGAACTCTCAACAAAAGCACCAATGTTGGTGTCAAAACCGGCGGATCTCGGGTAGGGGTTCCCGCACTGTGCGTCTAGGCCGGATGGTAACAGGAGGCAAGGGACACAAAGTTTTAACCAGGTTCAGGCCCTCTCGATGGAGGTAAAACCCTACGTCCTGCTTGATTAATATTGATGATATGGGTAGTACAAGAGTAGATCTACCACGAGATCGGAGAGGCTAAACCCTAGAAGCTAGCCTATGGATGATCATTGTTGGTTATGCTGTCCTACGGACTAAAACCCTCCGGTTTATATAGACACCGGAGAGGGTTAGGGTTACACAAAGTTGGTTACAATGGTAGGAGATCTACATATCCGTATCGCCAAGCTTGCCTTCCACGCCAAGGAAAGTCCCTTCCGGACACGGGACAAAGTCTTCAATCTTGTATCTTCATAGTCCAGGAGTCCGGCTGAAGGTATAGTCCGGCCATCCGGACACCCCCTAATCCAGGACTCCCTCACTAGGCAATACGGATATGGATATCTCCTCCTTTGTAACCGACCTTGCGTAACCCTAAGCCTCTCCGATGTCTATATAAACCGGAGGGTTTTAGTCCGTAGGACACAACAACGACAACATACAATCATACCATAGCCTAGCTTCTAGGGTTTAGCCTCTCTGATCTCCTGGTAGATCTACTCTTCTACTACCCATATCATCAATATTAATCAAGCAGGACATAGGGTTTTACCTCTATCAAGAGGGCCCGAACCTGGGTAAAATATTGTGTCCCCTGCCTCCTGTTACCATCCGGCCTAGACGCACAGTTCGGGACCCCCTACCCGAGATCCGCCGGTTTTGACACCGATATTGGTGCTTTCATTGAGAGTTCCTTTGTGTCGTTGCCGTTAGGCTTGATGGCTCCTACTATCATCGATAGCGATGCGGTCCAGGGTGAGACTTTTCTCCCCGGACAGATCTTCGTGTTCGGTGGCTTTGCACAACGGGCCAATTCGCTTGGCTATCTGGAGCAGATGGAAAGTTACGCCCCTGGCCACCAGGTCAGGTTTGGAAGCTTAAACTACACAGCCAATATCCGTGGAGATTTGATCTTCGACGGATTCGAGCCTCTGCCTTGTGCGCCACGCGGTCATGATGATCTTGACTTAGCTCTCCCATCGGACAGTGTTAAGGATATCGCACCGGCAGCCGCTCCGACCCTCACTTCGGAACCAGTTGTGCCTTCCACGGACGGGTGGATGGACCCCGCCACGAAGGCCTTACCCTCAGCGGCGATCGAGCCGAACATCTACCTTGCCATGCACGAGAGCCGTGTTGTTAAACTGCCGGATCCTTCTCCGGCCATGGACCCCGAACCTCCTGCGCCCGTTCCTATCGAATCAGATTGGGCACCGATCATGGAGTTTACCTCCACGGATATTTTTCAGCACCCGCCCTTTGGCGACATACTGAACTCATTAAGGTCTCTCTCCTTGTCAGGAGAATCCTGGCCGAACTATGTCCGGCAGGACTGGGACGTGGACGACGAAGAAATTCGAGGCCCACCCACCACCCACTTAGTAGCCACTGTCGATGACTCAACTGACATGCTCAACTTCGACTCCGAAGACATCGACGGTATG
The DNA here is from genome assembly GCF_002162155.2 of Triticum dicoccoides. Taxonomy (NCBI): domain Eukaryota; kingdom Viridiplantae; phylum Streptophyta; class Magnoliopsida; order Poales; family Poaceae; genus Triticum; species Triticum dicoccoides. The sequence continues at coordinate 446,441,872 of NC_041382.1, forward strand.
GACGACGATGCGGGAGGCGAAGAGGAACCACCGCCCGCAGGGCGCTGGACGTCCACCTCATCATATGACGTATACATGGTGGACACACCAAAATAAGACGACGACGAGGAACGGAAGGACGCAACGAAGTCTTGTCCCCTCGAGAAGCAGTCAAAGCGGAGGCGTAAACGCCGCCCCAAATCCCGCCTCGGCAGAAATAATGATCATACAGACCCAGCGTTGGAGCAGGGCGAACCACTGCCGGACCACGGCAATACGGAGAATCAAACCGAACAAACCAATTCTGTCAAAGATAATAGTCCGGATGACATAACACCGGACAGGCACCCGGAGCAGCAGAATGCCCGTCAAAGGCTTTTTGCCACTACGAGGAGTCTGAAAAAGCAGAAGCAAAGGCTCAAGGCTGCGCAGGACACACTCCAAATCAGATGGAACAAAGTACTCAACGCAGCAGCGAAGTATGGTGGTAATCGACCCACCAAGAGCTATCCGAAGCGGAAGTTGCTACCCGAATTCGATGAGGAGGCCCAAGATCCCCCACAACCAAAAATCAAAACGGCCACCTGGCCGGATAGACGACCTCACGGCCAACATGGAGCGGCAAACAACGCCACTCACAAGCCAATACGCGATCCACACGAGGGCTCGCACCAAAAGGACGGCGCAACCAGATCCATCTATGGACCACGCAAGCGCGCCCCAGCATATGATGTAACACAACAAACATTAGAACAACGCGGTACACCCAGATACAGGGGTGCCGCACACCCCCTATGTTTCACCGACGAGGTGCTGGACCATGAATTTCCATAGGGATTCAAACCCATAAACATAGAGGCATACAACGGAACAACAGACCCTGGGGGTCTGGATTGAGGACTATATCCTCCATATCCATATGGCTCGAGGAGATGATCTCCATGCCATCAAGTACTTACCCCTCAAGCTCAAAGGGCTAGCTCGGCACTGGCTTAAAAGCCTTATATGACTCAAATCGTCCGCATCCGAGGGTCGGACATAAGTCCCTTGAAAATTTGCCCGAAAAGCGTTTTTGAGCTCTTCCCAGCTTCCAATGGAGTTTTCAGGGAGGCTTTTAAGCCAGTGCCGAGCTAGCCCTTTGAGCTTGAGGGGTAAGTACTTGATGGCGTGGAGATCATCTCCTCGAGCCATATGGATATGGAGGATATAGTCCTCAATCCAGACCCCCAGGGTCTGTTGTTCCGTTGTATGCCTTTATGTTTATGGGTTTGAATCCCTATGGAAATTCATGGTCCAGCACCTCGTCGGTGATGAAAACTCCATTGGAAGCTGGGAAGAGCTCAAAAATGCTTTTCGGGAAAATTTTCAAGGGACTTATGTCCGACCCTCGGATGCGGACGATTTGAGTCATATAACTCAACAGCCCGGAGAGTCAGCCCGAAAGCTCTGGAACAGGTTTCTTACTAAGAATAACCAAATAGTTGACTGCCCGGACGCCGAAGCCTTGGCAGCTTTTAAGCATAGCGTCCGCGACGAATGGCTTGCCAGACACCTCGGCCAAGAAAAGCCGAGAACAATGGCAGCATTAACAAGCCTCATGACCTGCTTTTGCGCGGGTGAGGACAGCTGGCTAGCCAGATGCAGCACCAGGGACCCAAGCACATCCAAAGTTAGAGATGAAAACGGGAAATCACGACTCAGCAAAAATAATAAGCGTCGGAATAAAGAAGACAGCCCGAAGAGCACGGCAGTACACGCCGAATTCCGAAGCTCTCGGCCAGGTCAGGAAAAGCCACCCTTTAAAGGCGCTAGAGATGAACTGTCCAGCCTGAACAAAATTCTAGACCAAGTATGTCAGATCCATAGAACCCCCGGTAAACCCGCTAATCATACCCATAGAGAATGTTGGGTCTTCAAGAAGTCCGGCAAGCTCAACGTCATACACAAGGGGGAGGATACACCAAGCGAAGATGAGGATGAGCCTCTCAAGCAAGACACTGGGGAACAAAAGAAGTTTCCATTAGAAGTCAAAACAGTCAACATATTACATGTGATCAAGGGAAGCAAAGCGGCCCTCCCAGATAAATATGCCCAAGGGCCTATCACCACGAAACCCTGCCACTAGTCGTCTCAACTGGTCACTTTCGACCATCGTGATTAATCAGCAAGTATCCGGCGGGCAGGATGGGCTCCCCTGGTATTATACCCAATAATTGATGTATACCACTTTGCACGAGTCCTGATGGATGTTGGCAGCAGTTTAAACCTGATATACCAGGATACAATCCGCGAAATGGGGATAGACCCAACGAAAATTTGCCATAGCAACACTACCTTTAAAGGAGTAACGCTAGGCCCAGGGGCTCACTGCACGGGCTCCCTGCTACTAAATGTTATATTCGGCTTCCCCGATAACTCCCGTAGCAAACATTTAACCTTCCACATTGCTCCATTCCAATGCGGTTATCAAGCACTACTTGGACGCGAAGCTTTTGCTCGCTTTAATGCAATACTGCATTACGCTTCCCTCACGCTCAAGATGCCCGATCCACGTGGCATCATTACAGTGAACGGAATTATTAAGCGATCTTTGCGTGCCGAAGAGAATGCGACTGCCTTGGCAGCCGCACACTAAAAACGGCCTCACCAACTAAAGCATTTGATAGGTCGTCAAGACCACGGACGCGGTTGGACGAGTCCGGCGCTGCTATATGTAATTTGTACCGGATTTATGGCCACACCCCTATTACAAATACAAGGGACTCAACGCGCGCAGACAAGTGGCAATTTGTACTCATTTCTAGTTATACATGGTTTCTTTAAAAAAGCACCTTTTTGCACGACAACTTTTTCACCTAAGTTCCTCTCTTTTACAGATGAACATCGTGCTACACACGTCCAGGATACGGCACAACTGAGACATAGGCGTAGACGTGCAGCAGGGACCCGCTCCAAGGATTCTTTTTAGATTAAGACCCTGCGTAAACCTTTTTTACTGTCTCTTGTTGATACACATCCACCGAATTCTCAGCACAATTGAGAAGGATGCTGACGTCTTGGCATGTGGCCACGTCAAAATAATGCACGTACCTGGACACAAGGGGCTTCTTACAAAGGGCACTATTTAGGCCCGGTTTATACCATAAAGACGGAATACCTTAGGGAGTGTTCAGCGTCGCGAGTTTGGCCTTATATGCATCAGCTCCAAATCATTGTCTTTGGTCAAATGTTTGGTTTGCCCGGCTCCTGTGTTTTGGTGCCTTACATTCTGCTTTATCGGCTAAGGCAACACCAGGAGAACTACTGCGATTTTGCCCTGATTCATCCGGACGAGCACCTCAGTAGAGAAATCCGAAAACTGACTGTCATGATATAGCGTGAGACTGGTCAACCACTCGATGACCTATCGGCATGTTAGAATTCCTCCGCCTTAACGAAGGGCCGTTTTCCGGCCAGGCATGTACGCACCCCGAGGTCGAGAGAGTGTGGAGCCACCAGGGGCTATCTAGTAGCCCCACTATCAAACTCCTATGGCTAAGTGAAAGTGTTAAAGCATTATAGTCCGGTTGCCTCGTTCGCTGCGCTATCACCTCCTTAATAGGACCAAGACGTTGGGTTAAGTGTGAACACGCGTTTTTTTGCAAGCACCTCCGCATTATATGCTTGGGGGCTGAAGCCGACGACTGCAATCTTTCAGGTTATACACATGTATACATAAATGGCCGCACAGGAGGCATCATATTACTTTCAGGCAAAAGTATAAACACAGCCTTATAAAATTTCATAAAAACATTGTGTTTACAATGGGAATACATATCATTCAAACATAATATTCTTCGACCACTGGGCCTCTATCAAACAAGCCCCCTCGAGAACCTCCTCAAAATAGTGCTCGGCAGCCACTCGGCCTATGGCCGAACCCTGCGCCGCAACAGTGGTAGTGTCCATCTCCGCCCAGTATGCTTTAACACAGGCAAGGGCCATCCGCGAGCCTTCTATGCACGCCGACCTCTTCATCGCATTAATGCGCGGCACCGCACCAAGGAACCGCTGCACTAAGCTAAAATAGATGTTCGACTTTGGCTTTTCCGGCCATAGCTGATCCACGACAGACCTCATGGCGAATCTGGACAACCTATTTAGTTCGGCCCATTTGGCTAGCTGATCAGTCAATGGAAGCGGATGCTCTGGAACGTTGAATTGCGACCAGAACAGCTTGTCCACCTCACGATCTGTTTGACCTTGGAAGTATTTGGCTGCATCGGCAGCACTCGCCGCCAAGTCCATATATGCATCTACCGAACTCCACAGCCGATCCAGAGGGGCATACCATGGATCTTCGAACTTCCTCCGTAGCATGAAGGGCTTCCCAGCCGCAATATCCCCGGCTTCCTGCAGCTCCTCCCTCTTCGCTCTCATAGCAGAGTGGGTGTCTTTGTTCGCCATCATGGCCTTCTCAAGGTCCGTTGCCTTCGCTCGGTTTTCTTTTTCAAGGAGCCGGCAACGGTCGGCAGTGTCTTTTAATTCTACGGCCATCTTGGCCATCTTCTCTTTGCTCTCGCAATGTGCGGCCTTCTCGGCTTTCAACTCTTCGGCCGCCTTCAAAGCAGACGCATTACTAATCCTTGCTTGTTCCTTGGCTAAGGCAAGTTCTGCCCACAAGGTTTCCACGGTGGCAGCTCCATCTGCAGTCACAACATATTAAAGATACTGGCATCATGCTTCTCTTACTATGTGGCATTCACCAGAAAATAACACTTACCCTGTGCCTCGTCAAGCCTCTTGTTAACAAGCCAGATGTCGGCATCCGCCGCATCCAGTTGCCCTTCAGTCCGGAAAATTCATGAGTCCGGCTAGCAACCGGAGCTCCCGCTACCTGCACATCAAAGCGCTATGGTTATTACTGGGGACTACGGTCCTCTGTTTGCCGTCGTTTTCGGCGACAACCAGAGTCTCAAGGGCTACTATCTACACAGGGCACACCTAAAAATGTGCGGTACCATCACAAATGTATATCATTTTACGTACCTCAAAGCCCATTAATAGACTCATAAAGGCATCATGCAACCCGCTTTCGGCAGATGAGATCCTTTCCATCACCGTACCCATCAATGTACGGTGTTCTTCTAAGATGGCCGCTCGCTCCAATAGCTCCCTCAGAACGTCCGACCGCATACCAGACGGTGCTGGACTCTTTTGTTGCTCTCTTCAAGAGCCGGACGCCGGGGACTTCGGGGGTCTATGCGATTATCTTCTAGCCTCACCGGATCCAGAGAGGCCCTCCATGACGACACTTTGGGGTCGCCCGCTTCTTGAGCGGAGGAGTCCGGGGGAGGCGCTTCACTCTCCATCATCTCCGAAAGAAGATCCCTCGAGGATGAGCTCAGCTGAGAAGGGCTAAGACCCGAACTGCAAGATATATGTGGCGGTCATTTTCTCAGAAGAAAGATAGTATACCTTCACTATTAAAGTATTTTTTGGATCACTTACGACTCGTTGGAGGGCTGATCCCCCCATGGACTTTGTGCGGAAAGAGCACCCCCCGAGGCAGGACCCTTTGTTGGAGACTTCTTCTCCTGTTTGGAGGCCTCGGCTTTTGGATCCTTAGAAGCAGTCCTCTTCCTCCCCCGGTTATCCTCCTTCATGGAGGCGCTCATTCCCTCGGTTGGAACTGGCAGCGATGGGGGCCCGCGTCCGCACGTATTATTCCCCCCTGTATCTTCCTTCGAGGTCCGACGAATGACTTGTACATCTCCTCGTGCGTCAGGCCGAGGAAACTTTGAATGGCACGCGGTCCTTCTGGGTTGAACTCCCATAAGCGAAGGGGCCGGCGTTTGCAAGGCTGGACTCGACGAACCAGCATAACTTGCATTACCACAACCAAATTAAAATCTTCCTCGAAGAGATCTTGAATGCGGCTTTGCAGTATAGGCACGTCCTTGGCTGGACCCCAGCTCAGACCTCTGCTAATCCATGACATCAGTTGTGGTGGGGGGCCCGAGCGGAAAGCGGGGGCAGCCGCCCACTTGGCACTTCTGGGAGCCATGACGTAAAACCACTTTCGTTGCCATAATTCGGACACCTCTGGAAAGGAACCTTTCGGCCATGGAGCTCCTGCCATCTTGCCTATTGACGCGCCTCCGCATGCTGCATGTTGCCCCTCGATCATCTTCGGCTTCACTTCAAAGGTCTTGAGCCATAGGCCAAAGTGAGGGGAAATGCGGAGGAAGGCCTCACACACGACAATAAATGTCGAGATGTGGAGAAAGGAGTCCGGAGCTAGATCGTGGAAATCTAGCCCGTAATAGAACATCAAACCCCTGAAGAAGTGATCCAGAGTGAGGCCTAGGCCTCAGAGGAAGTGGGAGACGAACACGACGTTCTCATCGGGTTCGAGAGTGGGGACGACCTGCCCTCGAGCAGGCAGCCGATGCAAAACCTCGGCGGTCAGGTATCTGGCCTCCCTCAACTTCTTGATATCCTCTTCCGTGACGGAGGAGGGCATCCACTGGCCTTGAAGGCTGGATCCGGACATGATTGAAGATCCGGAGCACCTGACCTGGGCTTTGGGTGTTAGAACTCGAGGCGGGGGAGGGGTTCGATTGAGCACAAGAGGGAAAAAGCGAAAACCTTGTCCCTTTATAAAGAAGGTGAATATCAAGCGTCCTCTCCGTAGCCGTTTGGGACTTGCCTATAATCTAGGAGTCCTAGACACATTTGGGTTACCCACGACCGTATTAATGAGAATCCCATAATTGGGGGAACACGATCTCTGCTTTGAAAAGACGTGTCAAGAAACCGCCTCGCGTTATGTGTGGAGCTGGTTGAAGAAAAACGGTTCGAATAATCACCGGGCCATGAAATAAGGTCATGCTACCAAAACAAGTCAGTAAATTAGATTTGCGAAAATATTATTCTCTCTACGGTGGTATGTGGAACTTATTTTGCAAGGTCGGACACTATCCTCGTATTCAAATTCTTCTGTGATGTATTTGGAGAAGGAATCTGCCTTGCAATGCCGAAGACAATACTGCGCGTTGGACTCATCGTCATTGAAGCCTGGTTGAGGGGCTACTAAGGGAGTCCTGGATTAGGGGGTCTCCGGACAGCTGGACTGTTAGACTACGAAGATACAAGATTGAATACTTCGTCTCGTGTCCGGATAGGACTCTACTTGGCGTGGAAGGAAAGCTAGGCAATACGGATATGGATATCTCCTCCTTTGTAACCGACCTTGTGTAACCCTAACCCTCTTTGGTGTCTATATAAACCGGAGGGTTTTAGTCCGTAGGAGACAACAACAACAACATACAATCATACCATAGGCTAGCTTCTAGGGTTTAGTCTCTCTGATCTCGTGGTAGATCTAATCTTGTGCTACCCATATCATCAATATTAATCAAGCAGGACATAGGGTTTTACCTCCATCAAGAGGGCCCGAACCTGGGTAAAACATTGTGTCCCCTGCCTCCTGTTACCATCCGGCCTAGACGCACAGTTCGGGACCCCCTACCCGAGATCCGCCGGTTTTGACACCGACAGTACCCATAACCGAGATAGTCGTGCACCGTCATCATCAGTGCGGCTCTCATATGGAAATATTCTCCTTTCCCGGCGTCCCATGTCCATGCATTTTCCATAACGTGTCTAGCTCCTCTTGAAGAAGCCCCATATACAGGTTAATACTATTTCCTGGTTGTTTCGGCCCTTGAATCAGCATGCTCATGTGTATGTACTTTGTCTTCATGCACTTCCATGGGGGGAGGTTGTACATCCATACAAAACACGATCCATGTGTTGTGGTTGGTGTTCTGGTTTCCAAATGGATTCATGACATTGGTACTCGCACCAAGCACGATGTTCCTTGGATCTTCTGCAGCAAATCCATATATGGCGTTGAATGCTCTCCACTGGCTACCATCTACGAGGTGTCTCAGCCTCGCATCATATCTATCGTCGGGATTCTTCCTCTCCACGTGCCAGCGCATGAGATTTGCTTCCTTAGGATCTATGAAATACCGCTGCAGACGGGGAGTGATCGGAAAGTACCATACAACTTTCTAAGGAGCCTTCTTTCCTGCCTTCTTGTATTGAGAAGCATTGCACACTGGACAACTGGTTTTTCCCGCGTGCTCCCCCCGATAAATGATGCAATCGTTGATGCATGCATGGTACCTAATGTGCGGAAAATCAAAAGGGCAAACTATTTTCTTGGCCTCCTCGACACTAGTAGGACACAGGTTCCCTGCGGGAAGAACTTTATTATGTAGAAACTTCAAATGCTCATCGAGGCTTTTGTCTGTCCATTTGTTTTTGGCCTTCATCTTTAGAAGTTTGAGCGTGAAACTCAAGCGGGTCACCTCGGGATCGCAACCGTCATACAATGGAGTCCTCGAGTCTACTTCAAGTTGCGCCAACTTGGCCTCCTCTCTAGAAGCAGCTCTTTCGCTAGTCGTACTCTTGCGAAGGAGGTTTCGAACATGAGGGTCCTGGACGACTGCACTTAGTAGCGTCGAAGACTGCGGCGTGACTGTCGCCTCTTCTCCACCATGTCCGGACTCTTCTTTGCTCTGTCCGGAATCTTCTCCGCCGCTGTCATCATTTCGAGACTCTTCCCCGCTGACATGTCCGGTGCCATCGTCTTCTTGTCGATCGTCCATCTCTTCGTCTAGCCCCATGTCGTTATTCCCTGTCATGTGGACATCCTCATCATCATCATCTTCTTCTTCACTTATCCACTGAGTATAGCCATCCATGAAACCATTTATCAGCAGGTGCGCCTTCAAAGTGCCACGATCAAAAGTGTCCAAAAGGACTCCTTCCTTGCATCTTGCACACGGACATCTAATCCTAGTCTGATTATTTGCATACATGTCCATCACCACGGATTGCATGTACCGCTCCACCTTCCATCCACTCACCTTCATGACCGAATGCACTGTACAACAAGCAAAAGGGTTATGAATAAATAATACATGCTTCGAAGTCATATATATATAATTTTGGCATGACCTTGCCTAAAAATAGGACATGTGAGTTTGCTCGAAATTCACCGAAACGAAAATAAATCGACATTTCGGCAAAACATAAGCAACTCGATCATGGGCATGTCACTAGCACAAATCTCAAACACACATATTCTCATTCACACACATATTCCCATTCTTGAAATGAACAACTTTTTACTCACCTATATATATATCCCCAGAGAGACCGAGAGCAGGCGGTGAATTAGATGATGAGAGAGAACAATCGACAGAGCACGTGTGGTTGGCTAAATAGCTAGCTAGATCTAGTTATTGGGAGGAGAGGTGAATCTAGCTAGCTAACTAATGGAGAGGGGTTATGGTGGATGGGGGCATTAATGGGGGAGAGAAGAGAGGTGTACTAGAAAGAGAGAGGCCATTTCTGGAGGAGGGTGCCATTAATGAGGAGAGAAGAGAGGTAGGAGGAAGAGAGAAGAGAAACAATGGTCGAGCTAGAGTGGGGAGGGGAAAGGAGGGGGAGAGAGAGCAAAGTGGGTGAGAGGAGGCGAAGGGGGTGGAAAAGGTGGCACTAGCCACAACTAGCAGTAGCGCTGCTTCGCAACAAGCGTTGCAGCTATCGGACTTAGTAGTAGCACTTTCCAGGAAAAGTGCTACTACTAAGTGGGGCCCACTAGCAGTAGCGGCGCGTAAAAATAGAGCGCTGCTACTAAACTGTTAGTAGTAGCACTTTTTTCTGTACACCGCTACAACTACAAAAACAGTCGGTGGCCCAGTCTGGTCCCACATAGTAGTAGCGCGTTTCTGCTTCACTCCGCTACTACTATGGAGTTACTAGTAGTGCTTTCCAGGAAAAGCGCTATGGCTAAATAGCAGCAGTGTTTACTTCTCTCCAGCGCTACTACTATGCTTCTACATATAAGCATTTTCCTAGTAGTGGTGTTGTGGACTTGGCTGGAATCTGCAAACATTTTATTCAAGGAGAAAACGAAATAATATGGGCTCTTTACTAGATCAATAATAATGCATAAGAGCCACTCAACATTTACAATGTGGTCTTCTCCTCATACTGACTCAACGAAAGGAAAGAATTTCAGAGAAACACACTGCAATATTTATGGAGTTTTAAGTTTTTTCTTGAAGGAAGCACATTAAAGAAATAAAAACAAAAACGAGAAAAACTATTTACATGGGAAAGCTCCCAACAAGCAAAAGAAGAAATGGGAAATATTTTTGGGTTGTCTTTTAATACTAAATTAAATTAAACTATAAAGAAAAACCAAAAAGAAGCGAGAAATGTTTTTGGATTTTTCTTAAGGTTTTTTCAAACACACAAGAAGAAAGCAAGAAAATGAAACTAACATGGATTATACAATGAAAAAGTGTGAACACCGACAACTTCAATGAAATGTCTGAACATGAATGTAATGTCGGTGGGAAATACATACTTGACAGATCACGAGTTCCGGCAAAACCCTCAAGGTTCGAACACGGGGGTGTGCGCGAAGGTTTTCTCCCTATCGATCGACGCCCTAGCTCTCTAAGATATCGCGGACGAACCCGACGAACTTGCAACACAAAGACACAAGATTTATACTGGTTAGGGCCACCATTGTGGTTTAATACCCTACTCCAGTGTGGTGGTGGTGGATTGCCTCCTGGGTTGACGATGAACAGTACAAGGGGAAGAACAGCCTCCCGAGGTTGAGGTGTTCTTGTGCCTGGTGCACTTGTGTGGGTGAGATGCCTCTGAATCCGTTCTCGATCCGTCCCCTACTGTGGTGGCTAGCTCTACTTATATAGGCCATGGTCCTCTCCCCAAATATTAAGTGGGAAGGGAGCCAACAACGGCCAATTTAAAAGGGGACAGCTAGTACAGCTTATCCTGACAAAAGCGGTCTTCGCCTGCAAAAGGCTCTGGTGATGACGCCGTCTTGGGCTCCACGGTGACCTCCATCTTGCCGTCCTGCTGGTCTTGGTCTTGTTGCACTGATATGGAAACCTTTCCTTGATGCCTCGGTACTCCATGCCTGCGCTTGCCCCCTTGGCACCAAAGAGGAAGCAAGGACACTACGCGCGGTGGCGCCCGCCTGGTCTCGATCATCATGGCTCACGTCACGAGTACCTCTCGAGGTTTGCCTTGCCTTGATCTCTCCGCCCCTCGTGAGCCTGCCTGGCAAGGCCGCTCCTGAGGAGGTCTTGCGTCGTCCGCCTCGCGAGGCTTGGGCCCACGCGAGGATCTTGAATACCTCGTCAATGAAGATGGGCCGTACAGACCTTCCAGCCCAGCAACGCCGCGGGCCGCCGGCAGGCAAGTCTAGGGACCCCCGTTCCTGGGACACTGACGGGAGCCCCCGGGCCCAAGGCGCGCTCGGGCTTGTCTTCAAGGCGAAGCCAAAGGTCAAGCGTGGAGCACCGCGGGCCCCAAAAGCCGGCGGCCTCGGTTGACGCGTGGATGTTGATTGGATGTGGGCGTCTCTGCTTCCCCATGCTGCCTTGAATCTGCCTGGCTATGCGGCCCTCACAACCTACATAGTTATTCTCCCATGGCCCACACCTTGCTTCCCCAGTCCCTCTACTTCCTCGAGACTCTGCTCGTCCTCTCCAATCTGACCTGCACTCTGCTTGCTTCATCGCCATGGCGCCAAAACAAGCAGACAAGGGGAAGAAGCCTCTGTCTTCGCCAAGTGTGCCTCAAGCCGCCGAGCCTGCAGTCGGCTGATCCTTGGTGCTCAACGATGAGGCCATGGACAAGGTGCATCCCATGCTCGCCACCAGTTTCAACGAGTGGGGGGAGACGGTGGCTTGGCCTGTGTCTCGCGCTCGCATTTCTGGGGCAGTCACCGAGGTCCCTATCTTCATTGATGCCCTTTGGGCAGGCCTGATTACCCCTTTCTCTGCCTTCTTCAACACAGTGCTTGAACATTACCAGATCCATATGCTGCATCTCGACCCCCAATCTGTGACTCTCCTCGATGTCTTCGCCTTCGTGTGTGAAGCCATGGTGGGCATCGGTCCTTCTATGGCCCTTCTCCGCCATTTCTTCTGACTGATCCCCGGCAAAGCTCGTGGCGCGTGAGCTTCCAGGCCGTGGCCGCGACGGCGGACGTGGGGATCGACTTCGAGCTTCCTCCCTCCACGAGCGAGTTTCGGACCCGGTGGGTATTTATCGACGCCGGTGTGCTCGGCCCTCTGCTCCATGCCCCGTCAGCGCCTGCCGTTTCCCACTCCGGTTGGGGCCGCGAGAGGCTCGCGAGCCCCCGTCTTGTCCCCGTCTGGCTCAGGCTAAGGATGCTGAAGGACCGCGGCGTGACCGCACCGATGGTGGTGAAGGAGTTCGTCAAGTGCCGGGTTGCTCCGCTTCAGCACCATTCTCGCCTGATGTGGACCTTGCTCAGCAGTCAGGACCATATGAGGTTTCAGGAGTCCGGGCTCCCCCTTGGGACGCGGCAAATGGTGCTCAAGGTCCTGACAGGTTTCCCTTCGTCGGATGACTTGCCTGGGAAGAACTATCTGCTATACCGCTGTAGGAACAAGGCTGAATTCGCAGGGAGCATGCCTCCCTTTGACAAGTGGGGGCTGCGTCCGGACAGCCTGGTGGGGTCCCGCGAGAACCCTGCCAGTGTGGTTCCCCTCTTCGTCGCTGGCTCCGAGCTCGTCCCGAATGTGGGTGCAGGGGGACAAGCGTCGCCAGAGGCTGGCAGCATGAGTGCTGATGTGCAGACGCCGCCTGGGGCTCCTGGGGCGTCGTCCTCAGGATCCCGTGATTCTGGGACGCTGGTCGCTGAGGCGATGCAGCACGCGGCTCCCAAGGCTGAAACTTCGGAGGCCTCGGGAAGTCGCGGTGAGATGACGCCCAACTGTTCTACCCAGCCAGGCACCCCTGAAGTTGTTCTCTCGAGCACTTCTCCAGCTACACCCCGTACTGGCCGCCACGTTCAGCGCTTCGGCCGGCTTTGCGTGGACTTCAAGGAGCTCCACAAGAGGAAATGATCTTTGAGCGGCAGCGGTATCTTCGGGCCATTCAAGCGACGGAAGTACATCGCCATCAACGAGTAAGTACCTTATCTTGGTGATCTTCTGTGTGATGCCTTCCTTTCCTGATGATTGTCCCCTCCGGACCCCTTCTGCCAAGGCCGTGAAATCTCCTGAGAAGCAGCTCCCTCTCATCCCGTCGCATCCGCCAAGCTCCAGCGCTGCAGGATCGGGCGCTTTCCACGGAGTGGGGTCAGCCGTGGGAGTTGGTCCGTCATCAAGGCGCCCCGAGCTTGCGCCTTCACCGTCCTTTCTTTGCGGCCTTGCTCGGAGCGCAGCAGGCGTGCCAAGGGCTCCTCCCCTGCTCACGGTCGGCAGCTGGCTGGCCTTGACCCTAGGGTCTTCTTCAAGCAGCGGGCCTTGTTTGGTTCGGGCCCCTCGCATGGGCCGGCTGGAGCCTGGGGCCGCACCAGCCCCCAGCCCCCTGCTGAGAGCGGGCGCGCCGTGCCGGGCGTCGCCCACAACCCCAGTTGCAGAGGGCGAGATGGGTCGTGTGCTCGAGTTCGAGCGCGGGCGGAGCATCGTTCGTCATGAGCTCTTCCAGGAGGCGATGGATGCGATGAACTGACTCAGCGAAGAACTTGAGGGTATTGACGCGTGCCTTGAGGCCGAGGGTCTTCGGTTGGCGGAGGAGTGGCACAGGCTGAAAGTGGCCATCAGCCTCGGGCACCACCAGCGCGAGCTAGATAACATGAAGGCTGAGGCCTCCCTCGCGGCCTCCCGTGAGGCCTGCTCCCGAGCTCTGGAGGAGGCTCGTGAAGCTGACCGCTGTCACGAGGCTGCGGAGAAGCGCGCGTGGGAGCTCCATGCCTGGAGTACGTCCCTCGAGCGGCAAGTGGAGGCGCATAAAGCCACCCTCGTGTCGCTGAGGGGGATGCCTGCCAAGGAAGAGGAGGTCCGGAAGCATGAGGAGGCATTGGCTCTGGAAGATGTGGAGCATAGCCTCGAGCTTGAGCAACTGGAGACGAGGGAGCGTCAAGTTGCCCAAGCGGAAGATGCCATCGGGGCTCGCAAGGCCAAGGTCCCGGAGGAAGTCAACCGCCGGGTGGTCGAAGTTCGCGCGGATCTTGAAGGTCAGCACGACCTGAAGCTGAAGCTTGCGGGAACTGAGGCAGCGGGTAGGACCACTGCTCTCAGGCCCAAGTTAGATGAGGCAGAGAGGCGTGAGGAGGCCACGGCTGCATCCCTGGTCACGGCACAGGAGGACTTGGCCTCCACCCGCGCCGAGCTGCTTTCTCTTTGGAAACGGGTTGATGACGCCAAGGCCGTCGCGCGGCAAAACAAGGAGGAAGTGCTTCAACGGCGGACGCTGGAGCGCCAGCATGCCCCCATGCTTTAGGGCCTCCAGAACAGGGCTAATACCCCCCCTGGGCTTCATCTGTGACGAGAATGCACCGCCTCCCCACTCGAATGACTACGCCAGTCACCTGAACTTCTTCACCAACATGGTGATGCGCCTGGAAGCCCAGTCTAATAGGGCTCGCCAGCTTGTGGAAGAGGGAAGTCGCAGTCTGCTTAGCCGGGCGTTCTCCCGCGTCTTCAGCCACCTCTGGAACATTGATCCCAACATCGATTTTGACGCCACCATTGCTCCCGTGCCGGAAGCCATCCCGGGTGACTTGGCACGATGGGTTGAAGACCACGTGGATGCGCTGGTTATGGCCTTCGCTTCTGACGATGACGGGGTAGTGGTTGCGGCGGACGAAGGCGACGTGGTTGATGACGGCGATGTCGGCACCGACAAAGGTGGAGGGGTCGACTCTGTTTTTCTACCATGTTATTGTCCTGCACGAAAAAAATTAATTATATATACTTCCTGATGTTTTGACCTACATATCGTAGAGATATCCCTTGTTCTTTTTTTGTGCTATTTTCGTCACAGATCTAGATCTCCATGGCTCTGTACCAAGCACCGGATTGTGCAACCATCGCTGAGCAAACGCCCCTATATCGAGGTTTACTATGAGTGGTCGTGTAGAGAGGAGGACACGGGCGTGGAGGACAAGGTCGAAGAAGTTGTGGGAATACGGACCCAAGAGGGAGGGTGAACCATGCCCATGGAGGAAACCAAAGAGAAGGGAGATATCCTTCAACCCTTCCATGATCATCTTTCCCCATTTGAAATCGAATCCCTAAGGGTTTTTGAAATCATTTGTGCTCATAATACATCTCGCACTCGTGAAGTTATTTTGTTGGAAGAGCAAAATATCTCCCTCTGCAGTATCAACCGTAAACTGGAGTATCTGCTAAGGATGAAGCACAAGCCTACTACTTCTACATCACCGCCATCACCAAAGAAGGAGACTTGAGTACATGGGTATGGGCACTCCCCTTGGCGTGTGCAAAGCTTGGGGGGGTGGTGCCCCAGTATCATATCACCACCACTTTTATCATCATTACCTATCTTAGTTCGATCCTTATTTATCTCATGATTTAGAAGAATAAAGTTTTAGTATGATCTATTTTCAAGTGCTTGCTTAGGGATCCATCTATCTATGTAGTCGTGTGTGAGATATATAATAAAGAGTAGTTTGTGTTTTGCTTTGCTTTCTTGTTTCAATCTTAACAATGAAAAATAAAAGAATAAAAGATCATATGCTACTCCCATGGGCAGTAATGACTTCACATACAAGAAGTATAGTTGATAAAATTTGTTGCAAGTTGACAAGCATAACATTGGTCGTTAGTGTAATCCATGAAAAAGTAATTAAGGAAGAGAAGTCTCACATATAAATATAGTATCTTGGACATCTTTTATGATTGTGATCCCCCATCAAATATTCTATATCAATTAGTTGACGTTGGACAAGGAAGACAACGTAATGAGTTATGGTTGATTACATTCACATAGAAGTTATATTGTTATGGATCTTCTAACATGTGGTGCTTGTCTAGGATCTTTTGCTAGCCAAAAATTCGCACTAAGTAGAGATACTACTTGTGCATCGAAAACCTCTAAGCCAGTTTCATGTCATGAGAGTCCACCATATCTACCTCTGGATTAAATAAGATCCTTCAAGTAAATTCTCATCGGTGCAAAGCAATAAAAATTGCTCACACATACGTATGATCTTTTATTGTAAGGGAAAGTAAGCTTTGTACGATCTTGTGATGGTGAAGAAATAAAGGTGATAGATTATATAATAAAGGTTGCTATCACAAGGGGGAATATAAAGTGAGGTTCCTTTGCATTAAGAGTTTGCACACCCAAAATCCAAAAGCGCATGACAACCTCTGCCTCCCTCTATGAAGGGCTTATCTTTTACATTTAAGTATTTTATTTCACGCAAGAGTCATTAGTGTTTATCCCTATTCCTTCTATGTACTCTCTAGTGGAAAGCATCATGTGGTAGATAGATCCAGACATATATATCCACTTGGATGTAGGTGATCATGAGTTATTATTTTGACATTACCCTTGAGGTAAATAAGTTGGGAGGCAAAACCATAAGCCCCTATATTTCTATGTGTCTGACTAAGAATTTTGCTCTATTAATATGCCTTGAGTGTTGATACATCCATTTCGCATCATGCTTTTATATTCATATTTATTTCATTATGGGCTGTTATTACACATTATATCACAATACTTATGCCTTTTCTCTCTTATTTCACAAGGTTTACATGAAGAGGGAGAATGCTGGCAGCTGCAATTCTGGACTGGTAAAGGAGCAAATTTGAGAGACCTATTCTGCACAACTCCAAAAGTCCTGAAAATTTACGGAGAATTATTTTCGAATATATAAAAAATATTGGGCGAAGAAAGCACCAAAGGGGACCCACCAGGCATCCACAAGGGTGGGGGCGCGCCCTACCCCCTAGGCACGCCCCTGTGCCTTGTGGGCCATCTGGCACGCCCCCAATGCCCATCTTCTGCTATATGGTGTATTTTGACATGGAAAAAATCAAGAGGGAGCTTTCGGGACGAAGCACCGCCGTCTCGAGGCGGAACTTGGGCATAACCAATCTAGGGCTCAGGCGGAGCCGTTTTGCTGAGGAAACTTCCCTCCGGGAGGGGGAAATCGAATCCATCGTCATCACCAACGTTCCTCTCATTGAGAGCGGGTCAATCTCCATCAACATCTTTAACAGCACCATCTCCTCTCAAACCCTAGTTCACTCTTGTATCTGATCTTTGTCTCAAAACCTCAGACTTGTACATGTGTGTTGCTAGCAGTGTTGATTACTCCTTGTAGTTGATGCTAGTTGGTTTATTCGGTGGAAGATCATATGTTCAGATCCTTAATGATAATTATTACTCCTCTTATTTTGAACATGAATATGTTTTGTGAGTAGTTACATTTGTTCCTAAGGACATGGGAGAAGTCTTGTTATAAGTAATCATGTGAATTTGATATTCGTTCAATATTATGATGAGATGTACGTTGTCTCTGCTCTTGTGGTGTTATGTGAATGTCGAATACATGACACTTCACCATGATTTGGGCCTAGGGGAAAGCATTGGGAAGTAATAAGTAGATGATGGGTATCTAGAGTGACAGAAGCTTAAACCCTAGTTTATGCGTTGCTTCGTAAGGGGCTGATTTGGATCCACATGTTCCATGCTATGGTTAGATTTATCTTAATTCTTCTTTCGTAGTTGCGGATTCTTTCAAGAGGGGTTAATCATAAGTGGGAGGCTTGTCCAAGTAAGGACAACACCCAAGCACTGGTCCACCCACATATCAAATTATCAAAGTAACGAATGTGAATCATGAGCATGATGAGAACTAGCTTGACAGTAATTCCCATGTGTCATCGGGAGCGCTTTGCTTTATATAAGAGTTCGTCCAGGCTTGACCTTTGCCACAAAAAGGATTGGGCCACCTTGCTACACCTTAATTACTTTTGTTACTTGTTACCCCTTATGATTATCTTATCGGACAACTATCTGTTACCGATAATTTCAGTGCTTGTAGAGAATACCTTATTGAAAACCACTTGTCATCTCCTTCTGCTCCTCATTGGGTTCGACACTCCTACTTATTGAAAGGACTACGATACATCCCCTATACTTGTGGGTCATCAAGACTCTTTTCTGGCGCCATTGACGGGGAGTGAAGCGCCATTGGTGAGTGGAATTTGGTAAGGAAACATTTATATTACATGCTGAAATTTATTGTCACTTGTCATTATGGAAAATAATCCTTTGAGGGGCTTGTTAGGGGTATCTTCACCCCGACTGGAAGAGCAAAGAGTTGCTCCTCGACCTACTGCACCTACTGAAAAAATTTATTATTAAATTCCTTCGGATATGATAGAGAAACTGCTACCTAATCCTTATGCAGGAGTTGGAACATTACATCCTGATATGCATCTAATCTATGTCGATGAAGTTTGTGGATTATTTAAGCTTGCAGGTTTTCCCAAGGATGATGTCAAGAAGAAGGTCTTCCCTTTATCTTTGAAGGTAAAGGCATTGAGATGGTATAGGCTATGTGATGATATTGGATCTTGGAACTACAACCGATTGAAATTGGAATTTCATCAGAAGTTTTATCCTATGCATCTCGTTCATCGCGATCAGAATTATATATATATATATATATATTGGCCTCGTGATGGATAAAGTATCTCTGAAGCTTGGGTGAGGCTTCAGTCAATGTTATATTCAAGCCCCAATCATGAGCTCTCAAGAGAAATTATTATTCAAAGTTTTTATGCTCAAATTTTTCGTAATGATCAATCCATGCTCAATACTTCTTGTACTGGCTCTTTTATGAAGAGTACTATTGAATTCAAACATGATTTATTGGAAAGAATTAAAGACAACTATGAAGATTGGGAACTCGATTAAGTTAATGAGTTAGGCATGAACCTTAAGTTTGACTGTGTTAAATCTTTCATGGATACCGATGCTTTTCGTGATTTTAGCACTAAATATGGACACGACTTTGAAATAGTAGCTTATTTTTGTGAATCATTTTCTACTCATGTTGATCTCCCTAAGGATAAGTGGTTTAAATATCATCCTCCCATTGAGTGAAAGTAGTAGAACCTATTAAATTTGAAGAAGAAACTATTACCTATAATGTTGATCCTATTGTTCCTACTGCTTACATTGGGAAACCACATTTTTCCTGTTATGATAAAGGATCATGCTAAAGCTTCAGCAGTGGTTCATAAGAGTTATACTAGAACACCTACACCCCCTAAACAAATTAAAGTTGAACCTAGTATTGCTATGGTTAAAGATCTCTTGGTTGATAATATTGATGGGCATGTTATTTATTTATGTGATGAAGCTGCTAGAAGTGCTAAACCCGATATTAAAGATAAACATAGAACTATTGTTGCATGCTGTCAGGACCCCGACTCGGTGTCACATCGATCTAGCCGGTAACACCTCATATCACTTTGCGGCCTCACGCACGGTATCCCCACAGGTGTCGCCTTACCTTTGCCCGGGACCGTTTGCGTCTTTTGGCTCACGTATATGATAGTGTCGCTAGCATCCATATGATAAGGAGCCCGGGCTGACATGACTAGTCGTAAACCCAAAGTGGCTCAGACTTACAGGGACAGGCATCCATGACCCAGCTTCGAACGTGTCGGTCATCAGCAAGTGGGTCCGGGCTGTAGCACTGGGCTAGCAGGACTCCGGTAAACCGGGCTGTAGCGGGCTAACAGGACTCCGGTACTCAATGCGTGACATTTCCCCGAAGGGACAGACACAGGAACGAAGAAAGACACATGCCGGCCAGCCTAAGTGTTCCAGAGCAGTAGCAAGCTACCATGGCTCAGCGGTAACACTAGGAGACATTTCCCGGTAAGAGAGGCTACTAAAGATAAACAACTAGATGGTCAGATCCCACACATACCAAGCATTTCAATCATACACACAATATGCTCGATATGTGCAAATACAACGAAGCATCACAACATGACTCTACGACACAAGTACTTTATTTAAGGCTCAGGGAGCCATACATAACATACACAAAGGTACGGGTCTCACGACCCAGCATTCAAGTCATACAGTCATACAAACCAGCAGCGGAAGTACTTGTCTAAGTACAGACAACTAGTAAAATAAAAGAGGCTTGGAAAGCCTAGCTATACTACATGGTCCTTCACAAGCTCAAGATCACCACCTGGGCCTTTAGCCTACTCGTTGATGTCAACGTCTACGTAGAACCCATCAGAAGGGGTTGCAGCGTCTTCTGTAAAATGTAAATTATAGCAACATGAGTACAAAGGTACTCAGCAAGACTTACATCAGATCCTACATACATGCATATTATCAAGAAGGGTTGGTGGAGTTATTGCAGCAAGCCAGCTTTGACTCTTGGCTAGACTATCCTACGATACTTCAACTTGAAACGGTTTTGCGCACACGAGTCCACTACCCACCAATTCAATACACTACCGGGGATCCCCCTCCGTCTTCCTACGGAAGAGCCATCCTCGGCACTCACACTTATCTTGAGGCTTTTAGTAGTTTCCATTTACTTGTCTATGAACTGTATAGGCAACCAAGTAGTCCTTTACCGCGGACACGGCTATTCGAATAGATCATGATAACCCTGCAGGGGTGTACTTCTTTATACATGTTTCCACCACTTAGCGTCTGCACACGACATGTGCTCGGCAGACTTCAAGCGAAAGCCGACGTGGGTGTAGACCACGACCTACCTAAACACTTAAGCCTCTAGTCCAGGTTTATCGCCTATCCAGGTTCCATCCGCAGGGAGTCCGGCCGAGGTTTCCCATACGGCCCCGAACGATGTGAACAGGGTTCCCGAGATACCTAACGGGTATTCGGTACACCCGGCCACGTACCTACCGCATCACAGCCCACCCCTATGGTCAGCGCTGTCCGCGGCCTCCAGTAGGCTACAAACACCAGAAACTACTTGCAACTCCTGGACAGAGAGCTAGGGTGAATAATAAGTCGAGCGGGGTCATATTTCAGGGCCCAATGCATGGTAGTAGCTGTATCTTAAATCACACATACAGATCTCAGTGCTTAAGGTCGGCTTCAATGAAACAACCCACCATGTACTCCTACATGGCCTCTCATCGATACCTTTACCAAATCGTGTTCACCACACCACTCTCATTACCGACATAATCATTTCACTCTAGCCCATCACCCAGATGAACCAGACCTGACACGACTCTAAGCATAGCAGGCATAGCAAGGTAGGAACAACACATACATATGGCTCAATCAACTCCTACACATGCTAGTGGGTTCCATCTAGTTACTGTGGCAATGACAGGTCATGCAGAGGAAATGGGTTCAACTACCGTAGCACACAGCAGTTTG
>NC_041382.1:446464409-446474335 GCF_002162155.2 Triticum dicoccoides
GGCGGAGCTCCTGGACAGAGTGGCACGGCGTGGGGTGGACGGAGGGCGTGGCTATGGCGAGGGGGTGGCGGCGATGGCGTCGGCCATGGCTGGGGCGTGCAAGGGGGAGGAGCTGGAGAGGAGAGGGGGTGTCTGGGAGGTTCGGGGGAGAGAGGGAAGCCGATCCACTGCGTTAGCCGGGCGAGGGAGGCGGCGAGGCGGCGAGCAGGTGCGTGGCACCCATGCGGTGCTCGCCGTCGAGCACCTGCCTGCCTGCCTGGCCGGAAGCAGCTCGCTGGCGCGGTGCTGGGCTGGGCCGGCAGGTGGGCCGGTGCTGGGCGACAGGTAAGTTTTTTCCATTTTCTTCTGTTTTCTGTTTTTTTTAATACTTCTGCAACTTTGTTGAATTTAATAAAATACCTAGACAACTCCAAAAATCACCAAACTACTCCTGGTCCATAGTTGGATTATTTCCAACATGAAACATTTTAGTTTGGAGTTATTTGAGCATTTAAATATTTTATATAATTTTAAATGCCCAAATTCAAATATTTATGATTTAATCCAAAAACCCTAGGATGGCCTAGGAAAATGTGCACCACTTTTGGCAGAGGTTCTGAACCAAGACAAAAATGATGGGCATTTTAGAAGGGCATTTCAGGTTCATTGAAAATTATTTTTAGTAACCCTAGTTGGTTTCAGGGGGGACTGGGGGTTCTGTCATCCCCATTTCAAGTTTCTGATGAAAGAGTAAACATGATGCAACACTCTAATGCATGACTAGCTAGGGTGTGACAACTCACCCCCACTCAAAAGAATCTCGTCCCGAGATTTGGGTTCCTCCGGGAAGAAGGCGGGATACTCGAGTCGAAGACGATCCTCCCTTTCCCAAGTTGCTTCATCCTCAGAATGGTGCGACCATTGTACTTTGAGAAACTTGATATTATGACGTCGAGTGGTACGCCCGGCCTGATCGAGGATACGAATGGGGTACTCTCGATATGTAAGATTATCTTGGAGATCAAGCGTTTCGTGGTCCACTCCACGGGTAGGATCCGAGAAGCAACGCCTGAGTTGAGAAACGTGGAAGACATCGTGGACTCTGGAGAGGTGCGGAGGTAGTTCCAATTGGTAGGCAACTTCTCCTCGCTTGGCGAGAATGCGAAAAGGTCCAATGTAACGAGGAGCCAATTTGCCTTTGATACCGAAACGATGGGTTCCCTTCAGAGGGGTAACCCGAAGATAAGCCTTCTCGTCAACCTCGAAAGTCATAGCCTTATGTTTTCAGTCATATTGACTCTTTTGACGAGATTGGGCTGTTTTCAACTTTTCACGAACGATGCGAACTTGTTCTTCTGCTTCCTGAATCATATCCGGGCCAAAGAATTGTCTTTCCCCGGTCTCTGACCAGTTAAGGGGTGTTCGACACCGTCGTCCATAGAGAACTTCAAAAGGGGCTTTACCCAAGCTAGATTGATAGCTGTTGTTGTAGGCAAATTCGGCAAATGGAAGGCACTTCTCCCAATCCATTCCGAATGAGATAATAGAGGCTCGAAGCATGTCTTCTAGAATCTGGTTGACGCGTTCTACTTGACCACTCGACTGAGGGTGGAAAGCGGTGCTAAAGGAGAGACGGGTTCCCATAGCATTTTGGAAGCTTTCCCAAAATCGAGAGGTGAAAAGACTTCCTCGATCCGAATTAATTTCCAAAGGAACACCATGGAGAGACACTATCCGGGAGATGTATAAGTCTGCCAGTTGACTAGCAGTTATACTCTCACGAACAGGTAAGAAATGGGCTACTTTGGAAAGACGATCGACAACGACGAAGATAGCATTATTCCCTCTCTTGGTCCTGGGAAAACCGGTAATGAAATCCATACCAATTTTATCCCATTTCCATTCAGGAATGGCTAAGGGTTGAAGAGTGCCAGCAGGCCGTTGATGCTCTGCTTCTACACGACGACAGCCGTCGCAATTAGCAATATACTGAGCAATTTCTCTCTTCATCCTAGTCCACCAGAACCTCTGGCGTAGGTCCTGATACATCTTAGTACTACCGGGATGAATGGTGAGAGGAGATTCATGAGCCTCCTTAAGGATCAACTGCCGTA
Organism: Triticum dicoccoides; assembly: GCF_002162155.2. Taxonomy (NCBI): domain Eukaryota; kingdom Viridiplantae; phylum Streptophyta; class Magnoliopsida; order Poales; family Poaceae; genus Triticum; species Triticum dicoccoides. The sequence goes on from NC_041382.1 coordinate 446,466,503, forward strand.
GATGCTGGTTCTTGGGAACCACTAAACGGTTCTCAAAATACACAACACCATGATCATTTGTGGAGAAACAACTAGCACCTCCGCTAGCAATGTTCTCCTTGATTTTAGATATTCCCTTATCTCGCTTTTGGGCAGCAATGATTTGATCCGTAAGAGTAGGTTTCACCACCAAGGTGGAAAGAAATCCTTGAGGAACAATGTGAAGGTTAAGCTTCCGAAATTCCTCATGGAGAAGCGGTGACTTTGTTGTAACATTAGGTTGTTACAATAAGATTTACGACTTAGCGCATCAGCCATGACGTTGGCTTTCCCTGGGGTGTAAGTTATTCCTAAGTCGAAATCTGTGATTAACTCAACCCAACGTCTTTGCCTGAGATTCAAATCCGGTTGGGTGAAAATGTACTTCAGACTCTGGTGATCAGTGAATATTTTGCAACGGTTACCGAGGAGGTAATGTCGCCAGGTCTTGAGTGCATAGACTACGGCTGCAAGCTCTAGATCATGAGTAGGATAATTCTCCTCATGTGGGTGCAATTGCCGTGAAGCGTAAGCAATTACGTGTCGATCTTGCATGAGAATGCAACCTAGTCCTTGTTGCGAGGCGTCGCAGTAGATAACAAAGTCCTTGGAGAAGTCTGGCGGTACCAGTACGGGAGCAGAAGTCAGGCGTCTTTTCAGTTCCTGAAAGCTGTGCTCACATTGTGGAGTCCATTCGAACTTCTTATCTTTCTTGAGGAGTTCGGTTAGAGGTTTGGCAACTTTGGAGAAGTTTTCGACGAAGCGACGGCAATAGCTCGCTAAGCCCAGAAAACTCCGAACTTGCTTGACCGATTCAGGTGGAGTCCAATTAAGGACGGCTTGAACTCGCTCAGGGTTAACAGCAATACCTTTACCAGATATTACATGACCCAGATAGGTCACTTCTGACAACCAGAATTCACATTCAGAAAATTTGGCATAAAGGCGATGCTCTCGAAGTTTCTTCAACACTAGCCTTAGATGTTCGGCATGTTCTTCCTCGTTCTTGGAGTAGATGGGTATATCATCGAGGTAAACCACGACGAATTTATCCAAATACTCCATGAAGATTGAGTTCATTAACCGAGAAAAGGTGGCTGGAGCGTTGGTTAAACCGAAGGACATGACGGTGTACTCGTATTGGCCATAACGAGTAACAAGGCCGTTTTAGGAATGTCCCCGTTTCTGATTTTGATTTGATGGTAGCCCAACCTCAAATCCATTTTGGAGAAGACTGAGGATCCAGCGAGCTGATCATACAGGTCGTTGATCCTAGGGAGCGGATATTTGTTCTTGTTTGTGACCAAATTGACAGGTCGATAATCTACAACCATCCGGTCTGTACCATCCTTCTTCTTGACGAAGAGGACAGGGCAAGCCCACGGAGATGAACTAGGTCGGATGAAACCCTTTTTCAAGGACTCATCGAGTTGTTTCTTAAGCTCGGCTAGTTCTAGTGGTGCCATCTTATAGGGTCTTCTAGCAATCGGCACGGTTCCTGGAATGAGGTCTATTACGAACTCAACATCCCTGTCAGGTGGAACACCTGGCAATTCCTCTGGGAAGACATCCGGGAAGTCACGGACTACCGGAACGTCCTCAAGGTCTGGCAAAGGGCTGGCGTTAAGAGAATATAATTGTCGCTTGGCTAATCGGGTTAAGACATTGACTTTCTTGCCCGAAGGGTGAGTGAGTTGAACAGTCCTAGAGAAGCAATCAATTTTGGCATGATGAGCTGACATCCAGTCCATACCCAAAATGATATTAATATCTGAAAATTTAAGGGCTATCAACGATGCAAGGAAAACAAGTCTGTCGACTTGGATTTCATTTCCATAACTTACCCTAGAGGTCTGCCATCTAGAACCAGGAGTAGAAATTTCCATGGTGGATGGCATGTCACAGAATGCGGTGTTATGCAAACGAGCATAGTTCTCGGATATAAATGAATGAGAGGCTCCTGTATCGAAAAGAACAGATGCCGGGTGGCAATTAACAAGGAGCGTACCGAGAACGACGTTGGGATCTTCTTGAGCTTCTTCGGCAGAGATACAGTTGACATGGCCACGTGTAGCGGTGGCCGGCTTGGCGTGGAACACTTTCCCTGTCGGTTTGCCAAGGCCAACAGCTTTAGCAGACTGGTTGGGGTTGGTCTGGGGACACTCACGCATATAGTGACCAGATTCCCCACACTTGAAACAGGTCACGGAACTGGTACGTGGGGGAGCATTGTTGGTTGGACCCCCATAGGGCTTGGCTGGTGCAGACTGTTGAACAGGGCGAGGCGCCTGGAAAGATGGCCTCGGTGTGAACCTGGGTGGCAGGGCGGTGTTGGGTACCCACACGCGGCGCTTCTGAGGACCAGCACCGGATGAGGAACCCATGTCACGGCCATGCTTGCGTGTTGCGTCATAATCAGTCTGACCAGTCTCAGCACTGATGGCCTTGTTAACAAGTTTGTGAAAAGATGTACACTCATGCAGACGAAGGTCGCGGCGAAGCTCAGGACTAAGTCCCTTACGGAACCTTGCTTGCTTCTTGGCATCAGTAGAAACTTCCTCAGTTGCATAACGTGCGAGGTTACCAAACTCCCTGCTGTAAGCATCCACAGAGAGTCGGCCCTGAGTGAAACTGCAAAATTCCTCACGTTTACGGTCCATGAGACCCTCCGGAATGTGATGTTCACGGAAAGCCTCGCTGAATTCAGCCCAAGTAGTGACATGGCCCGCTGGGCGCATAGCTCCATAATTCTCCCACCATAGACTGGCGGGGCCTTCAAGATGATATACAGCAAAGGTGACCTTGTCAGCCTCCGCTACCAGCGCGGAACGCAGTTTGTGAGAGATACTGCGAAGCCAGTCATCAGTGTCGAGAGGCTCGACGGAGTGGTGGAACGTGGGTGGATGTAATTTGATAAAATCACTGAGTGACACCACGTTAGACCTCTGATGGTGTGCTGTGTTCTGTTCGATACGCACCAGCAAACGGTTGGTCTCCCGCTTGTTTCTCTCAGCTTCCATCATAACCTCGGCTAGGGAAGGAGGATGAGGCAGATTTGCATCCCGGACTTCACTGCCTTCGGCCTGCTCTTGAGGAGCAGGGTTAGTGCGCGTGTTGACCATCCTAGGTAAACAAGACAATGATTTAGTGAGGATGATAAATTCTGACATAGGATACAAAATGTAAAGGATAACTCGAAATGCAAGATGATCATCCGTATGACATGGTAGATACAGAAACTGCTTCTTTATTCCATCATCATACACACCATACAGGGTTTAGTACAAGACCAAACAAAGTACTATTACGGTGAAAAGAGGATTACATCTCATCGGAGGTATTCCAAGCTCCTATACATTATTTTTCTACATCTCCGGAAAGAGTACAAACTAGGTCATATCCCACGAGTCACGCAGGACGATAGACGACACAGCTAACACGAACTAGTAATACTACCACTAACTCAGACCGATCCGTAGTAGTCCTCGTAGAAGTCACCTCCATAGCCTGGAAGCTCAACATGATCATCCGGAAACAGACGATCTCGTGGAGCTTGTGGACCATAGGGGCTAGGATGAGGTCTTGGACCAACAGACGGTGGTCTGCGGGGACCGCGAGGTGGGGTGATGCCTCCTACATCACGCCAACCCATCACGTCGGGCAGAGCAGATCTCACAGGATAGAGATCGCGCATATCCGAATATCCAGCTTGCACCGCCGGTGCGAACCGAGTCAATGTGGCCCAGTGGTCAGCACGGGTATTGAAGAGCTCTAATTTCAAGGCCCGATTTTCACGGTCCTTATCCTCGAGCATCTCAGCAGTGGTGCGAGTCCGTGAATCCTCCTGGGTGGGGTCAGCATAGATAGCCTGGAGATACCCTTGTGCTCCCGGAAGTGATCCTGGCATATACCGGAAATCAGAGTCCCGAAATAGACCAGATCTGACTCGCATGATGGTCATCATAGAGTAGGCGGCGTCCTGCACAGCCATCTCAATAGTAACCCCGAGTCCATAGGAGCAGTGAAGGGGCTCGGTAGTCCCAGGATAAGATGGAAATATCCTGACAGTGCAGAGATACTGGCTTTGATTGAAGTCCCGAAATTGCTCTTCGACCGTGTACTCAGGATACCAACGGTATCCTGCCTCAGTCATTACCCTGACCAACATGGCAGTATGGCCGGGTACATCTAGGCATCGAGTCAGGCGAACCACTTGATTGAGGTCGCGAGTGGCCATCTGAAAGCACAATCATAATGCAAAGGCATTAGAATTTCTAGCAAAATTTCGGCAGCATAACAGCTGTAAATGCTCAAGAAGGATTTTGAGACATTTGACAAAGGATTTCATACACACTCAACATCATCATATCAAAGTTCTGAGACCATCCTAACAACATAACATGGTAGTAGAATTGAACTAGGCTTGTATCCATCAAACCTATAAGGTACTACTGATTAGTAACACGTGATCCTGATAGAGAGAATAGATCCTAATTCATTAACCCCCGGTATAAGAATAGACTGACTCAGATCAGAATGTTATAAGATAAAGGAGTAAAAAGAGCCTTACGTTCCAACCCACAAACAATTTCCCTACATATAACTAAAGAATTTCTAGACTCAACATCGACCAGTTTGGCTTGGAGAACCTATAGGCAGTCCGGCTCTGATGCCAACGCTGTCAGGACCCCGACTCGGTGTCACATCGATCTAGCCGGTAACACCTCATATCACTTTGCGGCCTCACGCACGGTATCCCCACGGGTGTCGCCTTACCTTTGCCCGGGACCGTTTGCGTCTTTTGGCTCACGTATATGATAGTGTCGCTAGCATCCATATGATAAGGAGCCCGGGCTGACATGACTAGTCGTAAACCCAAAGTGGCTCAGACTTACAGGGACAGGCATCCATGACCCAGCTTCGAACGTGTCGGTCATCAGCAAGTGGGTCCGGGCTGTAGCACTGGGCTAGCAGGACTCCGGTAAACCGGGCTGTAGCGGGCTAACAGGACTCCGGTACTCAATGCGTGACATTTCCCCGAAGGGACAGACACAGGAACGAAGAAGGACACATGCCGGCCAGCCTAAGTGTTCCAGAGCAGTAGCAAGCTACCATGGCTCAGCGGTAACACTAGGAGACATTTCCCGGTAAGAGAGGCTACTAAAGATAAACAACTAGATGGTCAGATCCCACACATACCAAGCATTTCAATCATACACACAATATGCTCGATATGTGCAAATACAACGAAGCATCACAACATGACTCTACGACACAAGTACTTTATTTAAGGCTCAGGGAGCCATACATAACATACACAAAGGTACGGGTCTCACGACCCAGCATTCAAGTCATACAGTCATACAAACCAGCAGCGGAAGTACTTGTCTGAGTACAGACAACTAGTAAAATAAAAGAGGCTTGGAAAGCCTAGCTATACTACATGGTCCTTCACAAGCTCAAGATCACCACCTGGGCCTTTAGCCTACTCGTTGATGTCAACGTCTACGTAGAACCCATCAGAAGGGGTTGCAGCGTCTTCTGTAAAATGTAAATTATAGCAACATGAGTACAAAGGTACTCAGCAAGACTTACATCAGATCCTACATACATGCATATTATCAAGAAGGGTTGGTGGAGTTATTGCAGCAAGCCAGCTTTGACTCTTGGCTAGACTATCCTACGATACTTCAACTTGAAACGGTTTTGCGCACACGAGTCCACTACCCACCAATTCAATACACTACCGGGGATCCCCCTCCGTCTTCCTACGGAAGAGCCATCCTCGGCACTCACACTTATCTTGAGGCTTTTAGTAGTTTCCATTTACTTGTCTATGAACTGTATAGGCAACCAAGTAGTCCTTTACCGCGGACGCGGATATTCGAATAGATCATGATAACCCTGCAGGGGTGTACTTCTTCATACATGTTTCCACCACTTAGCATCTGCACACGACATGTGCTCGGCAGACTTCAAGCGAAAGCCGACGTGGGTGTAGACCACGACCTACCTAAACACTTAAGCCTCTAGTCCAGGTTTATCGCCTATCCAGGTTCCATCCGCAGGGAGTCCGGCCGAGGTTTCCCATACGGCCCCGAACGATGTGAACAGGGTTCCCGAGATACCTAACGGGTATTCGGTACACCCGGCCACGTACCTACCGCATCACAGCCCACCCATATGGTCAGCGCTGTCCGCGGCCTCCAGTAGGCTACAAACACCAGAAACTACTTGCAACTCCTGGACAAAGAGCTAGGGTGAATAAGAAGTCGAGCGGGGTCATATTTCAGGGCCCAATGCATGGTAGTAGCTGTATCTTAAATCACACATACAGATCTCAGTGCTTAAGGTCGGCTTCAATGAAACAACCCACCATGTACTCCTACATGGCCTCTCATCGATACCTTTACCAAATCGTGTTCACCACACCACTCTCATTACCGACATAATCATTTCACTCTAGCCCATCACCCAGATGAACCAGACCTGACACGACTCTAAGCAAGGTAGGAACAACACATACATATGGCGCAATCAACTCCTACACATGCTAGTGGGTTCCATCTAGTTACTGTGGCAATGACAGGTCATGCAGAGGAAATGGGTTCAACTACCGTAGCACACAGCAGTTTGAAACGCGTTGTCTTAATGCAGTAAAAGAGAGCAGGAGCGGGAACATGGGATTGTATCGATATGATCAAATGGTTGGTTGCTTGCCTTATGGTTCGATGCACTGATACGGTTCTTCGTTAGGGTAATCACGGTACTCCTCGGGGGCAGATCCTGCCGCAAAGAACACCGATATACAACCATCACCAAACAATGTGCAACAATATGATGCATGCATGAAACATGGCAATATGAGTGTGTTGGGCTAATGCAACTAAGACCAGAAGGGTTTGCACCAATTTGAATCAAAGATTCAAATTTCAAACTCAAACATGGCCCTTTTAAAGTGTTTTCCTTGTTCTGCATTAAACATCAAGTTAACTTGTTTAGTCATGCATGAAAATAGTACAGATGGATAGATTGGATTTTTCTGATCATTTTTCATATATAATTTGTCTGATTTGGAGTTACAGAATAAAAGTTATGAATTTTTGAAGTTTAAATTATATTCTGGAATTTCCTATATTAGAATAATTCCAGAAAATCAATTATTGCGTCAGCCTGACGTCAGTGTGACGTCAGCGGGTCAACGGAACACGTCAGGGTCAAACCTGACAGTGGGTCCCGCATGTCAGGGTGATTATTTTAATTAAAGTTTAATTAAAACTAATCCTGTTTAATTAACAGGGCTGGGCCCCACCTATCATTGACTCAGGGGAGTCAACCAGGGCCCACCCGTGGTCAAAGTCAAAGCCAGCGACGCCGGCGTTTAGCCACCGGCGAGCCCGACGCGGCGGCGGGAGTGGTTTTGGCCATTTCGGCCACCAAATGGGCCGCGGAGACCACCGGAGTGGAGCTGAGGGCAAGCCGCAGCTCTTGGTGGAGTCCGTTGGGGTCGGGGTGGCCGGAGTTGGCGCCGGCGACGACTTTGGCGGCCACCAGGGTTCGGCCGAAGATGAACTTGGCGCTAGAGGGGTCGGTGAGGCTCGGGGAGTGGCTAGCTAGGTGCTGCGGAACTCGGTGAGTAAGATGGACACCATCTTGTGGCCGGAGTGTGGCCGGAAGCACGTCGGCGACGAGATCCGCGGCGGTGCGGGCGTGTGATCCTCGTGCGGTGGCTACACGGCTCGGGAATGAGAGAGAGAGGGTCGGAGGAGTAGCTAGGCTCACAGCGCTCCCGTAGAGGCCACCGGCGGGGTCGGG
>NC_041382.1:446474662-446504126 GCF_002162155.2 Triticum dicoccoides
ATGAAGTAGACGGCAGCGGAGCTCCTGGACAGAGTGGCACGGCGTGGGGTGGACGGAGGGCGTGGCTACGGCGAGGGGGTGGCGGCGATGGCATCGGCCATGGCTGGGGCGTGCAAGGGGGAGGAGCTGGAGAGGAGAGGGGGTGTCTGGGAGGTTCGGGGGAGAGAGGGAAGCCGATCCACGGCGTTAGCCGGGCGAGGGAGGCGGCGAGGCGGCGAGCAGGTGCGTGGCACCCATGCGGTGCTCACCGTCGAGCACCTGCCTGCCTGCCTGGCCGGAAGCAGCTCGCTGGCGCGGTGCTGGGCTGGGCCGGCAGGTGGGCCGGTGCTGGGCGACAGGTAAGTTTTTTCCATTTTCTTCTGTTTTCTGTTTTTTTAATACTTCTGCAACTTTGTTGAATTTAATAAAATACCTAGACAACTCCAAAAATCACCAAACTACTCCTGGTCCATAGTTGGATTATTTCCAACATGAAACATTTTAGTTTGGAGTTATTTGAGCATTTAAATATTTTATATAATTTTAAATGCCCAAATTCAAATATTTATGATTTAATCCAAAAACCCTAGGATGGCCTAGGAAAATGTGCACCACTTTTGGCAGAGGTTCTGAACCAAGACAAAAATGATGGGCATTTCAGGTTCATTGAAAATTATTTTTAGTAACCCTAGTTGGTTTCAGGGGGGACTGAGGGTTCTGTCATCCCCATTTCAAGTTTCTGATGAAAGAGTAAACATGATGCAACACTCTAATGCATGACTAGCTAGGGTGTGACACATGCCTTTTGTTTCTGTTAAAATAGGAGATCATTGTTGTCATGGCTTATGTGATGTGGGTGCTAGTGTGAGTGCAATTCCTTTTACATTATATCTATAAATTATGAATGATATAACACCTGCTGAGATAGATCTTTCTTGAACACTGTTAATGCTAAGATAGACTATGAGAAAGAAATTGTTACTGTAAGTTTTGGGGATGTGTCTCATGATTTTAATTTCTCTAAATTTCATGGACAACTCCATGATAGAGAGTTGCCTCGTAAGGATGAAATTATTGGTCTTGCTACTATTGTTGTGCATCCACCCGATCGTTTAGAACAATATTTACTAGACCATGAGAATGATATGTTTATGAATGAAAAAAGGAATTAGATGAAATTTTCTTTAATAAAATGCCTGTTTTGAAACACAACTTGGCTGTTGAAATCCTTGGAGATCCTCCTCCACCCAAGGGTGATCCCGTGTTTGAGCTTAAGCAATTACCTGATACTTTGAAATATGCTTATCTTGATGAAAAGAAGATATATCATGTTATTATTAGTGCTAACCTTTCAGAGCATGAGGAAAAGAAATTGTTGAAAACTTTGAAGAATCACTGTGCTACCATTGGATACACTCTTGATGATCTTAAGGGCATTAGTCCCACTCTATGTTAGCACAAAATTAATATGGAGCCTAATGCTAAACTAGTTGTTGATCACCAACGACGGTTAAATCCTAAGATGAGAGAAGTGGTAAGAAATGAAATACTAAAGCTTCTGGAGGCAGGTATAATTTATCCTATTGCTGATAGTAGATGGGTAAGTCCTATTCATTGTGTACCTAAGAAGAGATGTATTACTGTTGTTCCTAATGATAAGAACGAATTGATCCCACAAAGAATTGTTACATGTTATAGATTGGTAAATGATTTTCGCAAATTAAACAAAGCCACTAGAAAAGATCATCACCCTATACCTTTTATTGATCAAATGCTAGAAAGATTGTCCAAACATATACATTTTGCTTTCTAGATGGTTATTCTGGTTTTTCTCAAATACCCGTGTCAAAAGAGGATCAAGAAAAGACCACTTTTACTTGCCATTTCGCTACTTTTGCTTATAGACGTATGCCTTTTGGTTTATGCAATGCACCTGCTACCTTTCAAAGATGTATGACTGCTATATTCACTGACTTTTGTGAAAAGATTGTTCAGGTTTTCATGGACGATTTCTCCGTTTACGGAACTTCTTTTGATGATTGCTTAAGCAACCTTGATCGAGTTTTGCAGAGATGTGAAGAAACTAATCTTGTCTTGAGTTGGGAGGAGTGCCACTCTATGGTTAATGAAGGTATTGTCATGGGGCATCAAATTTCTGGAAGAGGTATTGAAGTTGATAAAGCTAAAGTAGATGCTATTGAAAGGATGCTGATACGTCTCCAACGTATCTATAATTTTTGATTACTCCATGCTATATTATCTATTGTTTTGGACATTATTGGGCTTTATTATCCACTTTTATATTATTTTTGGGACTAACCTATTAACCGGAGGCCCAATCCAGAATTGTTGTTTTTTGCCTGTTTTAGGGCTTCGAAGAAAAGGAATATCAAACGGAGTCCAAACGGAATGAAACCTTCGGGAACGTGATTTTCTCAACGAACAAGACCCGGGAGACTTAGACTCTACGTCAAGAAAGAAAAGAGGAGGCCACGAGGTAGGTGGGCGCCTGCCTACCCCAGGCGCGCCCTCCACCCTCGTGGGCCCCCTCTTGCTCCACCGACGTACTCCTCCCTCCTATATATACCTACGTACCCCCAAACGATCAGATACGGAGCCAAAAACCTAATTCCACCACCGCAACTTTCTGTATCCACGAGATTCCATCTTGGGGCCTGTTCCGGAGCTCCGCCGGAGGGGGCATCAATCACGGAGGGCTTCTACATCAACACCAGAGCCTCTCCGATGAAGTGTGAGTTGTTTACCTCAGACCTACGGGTACATAGTTAGTAGCTAGATGGCTTCTTCTCTATTTTTGGATCTCAATACAATGTTCTCCCCCTCTCTTGTGGAGAACTATTCGATGTAATCTTCTTTTTGCGGTGTGTTTGTTGAGATCGATGAATTGTTGGTTTATGATCAAGTCTATCTATGAATAATATTTGAATCTTCTCTAAATTGTTTTATGTATGATTGGTTTTCTTTGCAAGTCTCTTCGAATTATCAGTTTGGTTTGGCCTACTAGATTGATCTTTCTTGCAATGGGAGAAGTGCTTAGCTTTGGGTTCAATCTTGCGGTGTCCTTTCCCAGTGATAGTAGGGGAAGCAAGGCATGTATTGTATTGTTGCCATCGAGGATAACAAGATGGGGTTCTCTTCATATTGCATGAGTCTATCCCTCTACATCATGTCATCTTGCTTAAGGCGTTACTCTGTTTTTAACTTAATACTCTAGATGCATGCTGGATAGCAGTCGATGAGTGGAGTAGTAGTAGTAGATGCAGGCTGGAGTCGGTCTACTTGTCTCAGACGTGATGCCTATATACATGATCATACCTAGATATTCTCAGAACTATGCTCAATTCTGTCAATTGCTCAACAGTAATTTGTTCACCCACCGTAGAATACTTATGCTCTCGAGAGAAGCCACTAGTGAAACCTACGGCCCCTGGGTCTATCTTTATCATATTGATCTCCTACTACTTAGTTATTTCCTTTGCTATTTCCTTTGCCTTTATTTTACTTTGCATCTTTATCATAAAAATACCAAAAAAATTATCTTATCATATCTATTGGATCTCACTCTCGTAAGTGGCCTTATAGGGATTGACAACCCCTATTTGCGTTGGTTGTGAGGATTTATTTGTTTTGTGCAGGTATGAGGGACTCGCGCATAGCCTCCTACTGGATTGATACCTTGGTTCTCAAAAAACTGAGGCAAATACTTATGCTACTTTGTTGCATCATCCCTTCCTCTTCGAGGAAAACCAACGTAGTGCTCAAGAGGTAGCAAGAAGGATTCCTGGCGCCGTTGCCGGGGAGGTCTACACAAAAGTCAACATACCAAGTAACCATCACATACCCTTACCTCCCGCATTACATTATTTGCCATTTGCCTCTCGTTTTCCTCTCCCCCACTTCACCCTTGCCGTTTTATTCGCACTCTCTCTCTCTCTGTCCTCTCTCTCTTTCCCTATTTGCCTCTTTTTGCCTGCTTGCTTTTTGTTTGCTTGTGTGTTAGTTTGCTTGCTTGTCACAATGTCTCAAGATAATACTAAATTGTGTGACTTCACCAATCCAACAACAATGATTTTATTAGCACTCCCATTGCTCCTCTTACCGATGCTGAATCTTGTGAAATTAATACTGATTTGCTGAATCTTGTCATGAAAGATCCGTTTTCCGGCCTTCCTAGTGAAGATGTCGCTACCCATCTAAATAGCTTCGTAGATTTGTGTGACATGCAAAAGAAGAAAGATGTGGATAATGATATTGTTAAATTGAAGCTATTTCCTTTTTCACTTAGAGATCATGCTAAAGCTTGGTTTTCGTCTTTGCATAAAAATATTATTGATTCATGGAACAAGTGCAAAGATGCTTTTATCTCTAAGTATTTTCCTCCCGCTAAGATCATCTCTCTTACAAACGATATTATGAATTTTAAGAAACTTGATCATGAACATGTTGCACAAGCTTGGGAGAGAATGATATTAATGATACGTAATTGCCTTACTCATGGTTTAAATTTGTGGATGAGTATACAAAAAAATTATGCCGGATTGAATTTTGCTTCTAGAAATCTTTTAGATTCGGCCGCGGGAGGCACTTTTATGGAAATCACTTTAGGAGAAGCTACTAAACTCCTAGATAATATTATGGTTAATTATTCTCAATGGCATACTGGAAGATCTACTAATAAAAAGGTGCATGCGATATAAGAAATTAATGTTTTCAGTGGAAAGATGGATGAACTTACGAAATTATTTGCTAATAAGAGTGTTTCTTGTGATCCTAATGATATGACCTTATCTACTTTGATTGAGAATAATAATGAATCTATGGATGTGAATTTTGTTGGTAGGAACAATTTTGGTAACAATGCTTATAGAGGAAATTTTAATCCTAGGCCTTATCCTAGTAATCCCTCTAATAATTATGATAATTCCTACAACAATTCTTTTGGAAATTATAATAAGATGCCCTCTGACTTTGAATCTAATATTAAATAATTTATTACTTCGCAAAAGAATTTTAATGCTATGATTGAAGAAAAATTGCTTAAGATTGATGATTTGGCTAGGAACGTTGATAGAATTGCTCTTGATGTTCATTCTTTGAAACTTAGATCTATTCCACCTAAGCATGATATCAATGAGTCTCTCAAAGCCTTGAGAATTTCCATTGATGAGTGCAAAGAAAGAACCGCTAGGATGCGTGCTAAGAAAGATGCCTTTATAGGAGTGTGTTCTTCTAGTTCCTATGAAAATAAAGATGAAGATCTAAAAGTTATTGATGTGTCCCCTATTAAATCTTTGTTTTGCAATATGAATCTTGATAATGATGGGACTGAATATGATCCACCTTTACCTAGAAGGCATTCCAAGAATTCGGAATTTGTTGATCTTGATGCTAAATTTGATAAAAGTGGGATTGAAGAAATTAAAACCCTAGATGTTGCTAAACCCACTATTATGGATTTCAAGGAATTTAACTATGAAAATTTCTCTTTGATCGATTGTATTTCCTTGTTGCAATCCGTGCTAAATTCTCCTCACACTTATAGTCAAAATAAAGCGTTTACTAAACATATCGTTGATGCCTTGATGCAATCTTTTGAAGAAAAACCTGAATTGGAAGTTTCTATCCCTAGAAAACTTTATGATGAGTGGGAACCAACTATTAAAATTAAAATTAAAGATCATGAATGCTATGCTTTATGTGATTTGGGTGCTAGTGTTTCCACGATTCCAAAGACTTTGTGTGATTAGTTAGGTTTCCGTGATTTTGATGATTGCTCTCTAAACTTGCACCTTGCAGATTCCACTATTAAGAAACCTATGGGTAGAATTAATGATGTTCTTATTGTTGAAAATAGAAATTATGTGCCCGTAGATTTTATTGTTCTTGACATAGATTGCAATCCTTCATGTCCTATTATTCTTGGTAGACCTTTCCTTAGAACGATTGGTGCAATTATTGATATGAAGGAAGGAAATATTAGATTCCAATTTCCATTAAGGAAAGGCATGGAACATTTTCCTAGAAAGAAAACTAAATTACCTTATGAATCTATTATGAGATCCACTTATGGATTGCCTACCAAAGATGGCAATACCTAGATTTATTCTTGCTTGTTATGCCTAGCTAAGGGCGTTAAACGATAGCGCTTGTTGGGAGGCAACCCAATTTTATTTTTATTCCTTGATTTTTGCTCCTGTTTAGTAATAAATAATTTATCTAGCCTATGTTTTGGTTGTGTTTTTTTGTTTAATTAGTGTTTTGCCAAGTAGAACCGTTGGGAAGACTTGGGGAAAGTCTTGTTGAACTTGCTGTAAAAAACAGAAACTTTAGCGCTCACGAGAACTGCTGTCATTTTTATTTGGAAAGCGATATTTAGTTAATTATTTTTGGAGATTATTAATAGATAAATTCCTCATGTACAGCAATTTATTTTAGAATTTTTGGGGTTCCAGATCTTGCTCTAGTTACAGATTACTACAGAGTGTTCTGTTTTTGATAGATTCTGTTATTCGTGTGTTGTTTGCTTATTTTGATGAATCTTTGGCTAGTAAAATAGTTTATAAACCATAGAGAAGTTGGAATACAGTAGTTAAAACACCAATATAACTAAAGAATGAGTTCATTACAGTACCTTGAAGTGGTCTTTTATTTTCTTTCGCTAACGGAAGTCACGAGATTTTCTACTTTAAGTTTTGTGTTGTGAAGTTTTCAAGTTTTGGGTAAAGATTTGATGGATTATGGAACAAGGAGTGGCAAGAGCCTAAGCTTGGGGATACCAATGGCACCCCCAAGATAATCTAAGGACACCTAAAATCCAAAGCTTGGGGATGCCCCGGAAGGCATCCCCTCTTTCGTCTACTTCTATCGGTAACTTTACTTGGAGCTATATTTTTATTCGCCACATGATATGTGTTTTGCTTGTAGCATCTTGTATTATTTGAGTCTTTGCTTGTTAGTTTACCACAATCATCCTTGCTGTACACACCTTTTGAGAGAGCCATACATGATTTAGAATTTTTTTTAGAATACTCTATGTGCTTCGCTTATATCTTTTGAGCTATATAATTTTGCTCTATGTGCTTCACTTATATCTTTTAGAGCACGGTGGTGGATTTGTTTTATAGAAACTATTGATCTCTCATGCTTCACTTAGATTATTTTGAGAGTTTTAATAGCATGGTAATTTGCTTTAAATCCTAATATGCTAGGTATTCAAGAATAAAAAATATCTCTTATGAGTGTGTTGAATACTATGATAAGTTTGATACTTGATAATTGTTTTGAGATATGAAGATGGTGATATTAAAGTCATGCTAGTTGAGTAGTTGTGAATTTGAGAAGTACTTGTGTTGAAGCTTGTGATTCCCATAGCATGCACGTATGGTGAACCGTTATGTGATGAAGTCGGAGCATGATTTATTTATTGATTGCCTTCCTTATGAGTGGCGGTCGGGGACGAGCGATGGTCTTTTCCTACCAATCTATCCCCCTAGGAGAATGCGCGTAATACTTTGCTTTGATAACTTGTAGATTTTTGCAATAAGTATATGAGTTCTTTATGACTAATGTTGAGTCCATGGATTATACGCACTCTCACCCTCCCTCCTTTGCTAGCCTCTCTAATACCGCGCACCTTTCGCCGGTATCATACACCCACCATATACCTTCCTCAAAACAGCCACCATACCTACCTATTATGGCATTTCCATAGCCATTCCGAGATATATTGCCATGCAACTTTCCACCGTTCCGTTTATTATGACACACTCCATCATTGTCATATTGCTTAGCATGATCATGTAGTCGACATCGTATTTGTGGCAAAGCCACCATTCATAATTATTTCATAGATGTCACTCATGAGTCATTGCATATCTCGGTACACTGCCGGAGGCATTCATATAGAGTCATATTTTGTTCTAAATATCGAGTTGTAATTCTTGAGTTGTAAGAAAATAAAAGTGTGATGATGATCATTATTAGAGCATTGTCCCAGTGAGGAAAGGATGATGGAGACTATGATTCCCCCACAAGTCGGGATGAGACTCCGGACGAAAAATAAAAAAATAAAGAAAAGAGGCCATAAAAAAAAAGAGAAAAGGCCCAAATAAAAAAATGAGAGAAAAAGAGAGAAGGGACAATGTTACTATCCTTTTACCACACTTGTACTTCAAAGTAGCACCATGATCTTCATAGTAGAGATTCTCTCATGTTATCACTTTCATATACTAGTGGGAATCTTTCATTATAGAAGTTGGCTTGTATATTCCAATGATGGGCTTCCTCAAAATGCCCTAGGTCTTCATGAGCAAGCAAGTTGGATGCACACCCACTTAGTTTCTTTTTGAGCTTTCATATACTTATAGCTCTAGTGCATCCGTTGCATGGCAATCCCTACTCACTCACATTGATATCTATTGATGGGCATCTCCATAGCCCGTTGATACGCCTAGTTGATCTGAGACCATCTTCTCCCTTTTTGTCTTCTCCACAACCACCACTCTATTCCACCTATAGTGCTATATCCATGGCTCACGCTCATGTATTGCGTGAAGATTGAAAAGGTTTTGAGAATGTCAAAAGTATGAAACAATTGCTTGGCTTGTCATCGGGGTTGTGCATGATTTAAATATTTTGTGTGGTGAAGATAGAGCATAGCCAGACTATATGATTTTGTAGGGATAACTTTCTTTAGCCATGTTATTTTGAGAAGACATAATTGCTTTGTTAGTATGCTTGAAGTATTATTATTTTTATGTCAACATGAAATTTTGTCTTGAATCTTACGGATCTGAATATTCATACCACAATTAAGAAGAATTACATTAAAAATTATGCCAAGTAGCACTCCGCATCAAAAATTCTGTTTTTATCATTTATCTACTCGAGGACCGGCAGGAATTAAGCTTGGGGATGCTTGATACATCTCCAATGTATCTATAACTTTTGATTGCTCCATGCTATATTATCTACTGTTCTGGACATTATTGGGCTTTATTATCCACTTTTATATTATTTTTGGGACTAACCTATTAACTGGAGGCCCAACTCTGAATTGCTGTTTTTTGCCTGTTTTAGGGTTTCGAAGAAAAGGAATATCAAACGGAGTCCAAACGGAATGAAACCTTCGGGAACGTGATTTTCCCAACGAACAAGACCAGGGAGACTTGGACCCTACCTCAAGAAAGAAAAGAGGAGGCCACGAGGTAGGGGGGCGCGCCTGCCTACCTTAGGCGTGCCCTCCACCCTCGTGGGCCCACTGTTGCTCCACCGACGTACTCCTTCCTCTTATATATACGTACGTACCCCAAACGATCAGATACGGAGCCAAAAACCTAATTCACCGCCGCAACTTTCTGTATCCATGAGATCCAATCTTGGGGCCTGTTCTGGAGCTCCGTCGGAGGGGGCATCGATCACGGAGGGCTTCTACATCAACACCATATCCTCTCCGATGAAGTGCGAGTAGTTTACCTCAGACCTACGGGTCCATAGTTAGTAGCTATATGGCTTCTTCTCTCTTTTTGGATCTCAATACAATGTTCTTCCCCTCTCTTGTGGAGAACTATTCGATGTAATCTTCTTTTTGCGGTGTGTTTGTTGAGATTGATGAATTGTGGGTTTATGATCAAGTCTATCTATGAATAATATTTGGATCTTCTCTGAAATATTTTATGTATGATTGGTTATCTTTGCAAGTCTCTTCGAATTATCAGTTTGGTTTGGCCTACTAGATTGACCTTTCTTGCAATGGGAGAAGTGCTTAGCTTTGGGTTCAATCTTGCGGTGTCCTTTCCCAGTGACAGTAGGGGCAGCAAGGCACGTATTGTATTGTTGCCATCGAGGATAACAAAATGGGGTTTTCTTCATATTGCATGAGTCTATCCCTCTACATCATGTCATCTTGCTTAAGGCATTACTCTATTTTTAACTTAATACTCTAGATGCATGCTGGATAGCGGTTGATGAGTGGAGTAATAGTAGTAGATGCAGGCAGGAGTCGATCTACTTGTCTCGAACGTGATGCCTATATACATGATCATACCTAGATATTCTCATAACTATGCTCAATTCTGTCAATTGCTCAACAGTAATTTGTTCACCCACTGTAGAATACGTATGCTCTCGAGAGAAGCCACTAGTGAAATCTATGGCCCCCGGGTCTATCTTTATCATATTGATCTCCTACTACTTAGTTATTTCCTTTGCTATTTCCTTTGCCTTTATTTTACTTTGCATCTTTATCATAAAAATACCAAAAATATTATCTTATCATATCTATCAGATCTCATTCTCGTAAGTGGCCTTATAGGGATTGACAACCCCTATTTGCGTTGGTTGCGAGGATTTATTTGTTTTGTGCAGGTACGAGGGACTCGCGCGTAGCCTCCTACTGGATTGATACCTTGGTTCTCAAAAACTGAGGGAAATACTTACGCTACTTTGCTGCATCATCCCTTCCTCTTCGGGGAAAACCAACGCAGTGCTCAAGAGGTAGCAGATGCTGTGTCCTAAAGATATCAATGGTATAAGAAGTTTCCTTGGTCATGCTGGTTTCTATATCAGGTTTATTAAAGACTTCTATAAAATTTCTAGGCCTCTAACTAATCTCTTGAAAAAAGATGTCCCTTTTCTTTTTCATGATGATTGTGTAGAACCATTTGAAATACTTAAGAAAGCCTTGATTTCTGCACCTATTGTTCAACCACCTGATTGGATTGAAATTATGTGTGATTCTAGTGATTATGTTGTTCGTGCTGTTCCTGGACAAAGAGTCAATAAGAAATTGAATGTTATTCATTATGCTAGTAAAACTCTAGGCAATGCCCAGAGAAATTATGCTACTTCTGAACAAGAATTTTTAGTTGCTGTTTTTTCTTGTGACAAATCTTATATTGTTGATTCCAAAGTAACTGTTCACACTGATCATGCTGCTATTAAATATCTTATGGAAAAGAAAGATGCTAAACCTAGACTTATTAGATGGGTTCTCTTGCTGCAAGATTTTGATTTGCATACTATTGATAGAAAGGGAGCTGAGAACCCCGTTGTAGACAACTTGTCTAGGTTAGTAAATGTTCTTGATGACCCACTGCCTATTGATGATAGCTTTCCTGATGAGTAATTAGCTATCATAAATGCTTCTTGTAATACTCCATGGTATGCTGATTATGCTAATTACATTGTTGCTAAATTTATACCCCCTAGTTTCACATACAAGCACAAGAAAAGGTTTTTCTATGATTTTAGACATTACTTTTGGGATGACCCACACCTTTATAAAGGAGTAGATGGTGTTATTAGATGTTGTGTACCGGAGCATGAACAGGAACAGATCCTACGCAAGTGCCACTCCGAGGCCTATGGAGGACACCATGTTGGAGATAGAACTGTGCACAAGGTATTACAATCTGGTTTTTATTGGCCTACTCTCTTCAAGGATGCTCGTAAGTTTGTCTTGTCTTGTGATGAATGCCAGATAATTGACAATATTAGTAGACGTCAGGAAATGCCTATGAATTACTCAGTCGTTATTGAACCATTTGATGTTTGGGGCTTTGATTTTATGACCTTTTCCTTCCTCTAATGGGTATACACATATTTTAGTTTTTGTTGACTATGTTACTAAGTGGGTAGAAGCTATTCCAACTAGTAGTGCTGATCATAACACTTCTATTAAGATGCTTAAAGAAGTTATTTTTCCGAGGTTTGGAATCCCTAGATATTTGATTACTGCTGGTGGTTCACATTTTATTCATGTTGCTTTCCGTAAAATGCTTGCTAAATATGATGTCAACCATATAATTGCATCTCCATATCACCCTCAGTCTAGTGGTCAAGTAGAATTGAGAAATAGAGAAATAAAATTGACCTTGCAAAAGACTATTAATAGATCTAGAAAGAATTGGTCCAAGAAACTTGATGATGCATTATGGTCTTATAGAACTGCTTATAAGAGCCCTATGGGTATGTCTCCGTATAAAATGGTTTATTGAAAAGCATGTCACTTACCTCCTGAACTAGAACATAAAGCTTATTGGGCAATCAAAGAGCTCAACTATGACTTCAAGCTTGCCGGTGAGAAGAGGTTATTTGACATAAGCTCGCTTAATGAATGAAGAACCCAAGCCTATGAAAATGCCAAGTTGTTTTAAAAAAGGTAAAAGATGGCATGCCAAAAGGATACAAAAGTGTGAGTTTAATGTAGGTGATCATGTTTTTCTATACAACTCTCGTTTAAGATTTTTTGAAGGAAAGCTTCTCTCTAAATGGGAAGGTCCTTACATAATCGAGGAGGTTTATCATTCTGGTGCCATCAAAATAAACAACTCTGAAGGCACCAATCCGAAGGTGGTAAACGGTCAAAGAATCAAACATTATATTTCAGGTACTCCCATAAATGTTGAGACAAATATTATTAATACCATTACACTGGAGGAGTACATAAGGGATACTTTCCAAAATGTTCCAGACTCCGAAAACGAATAGGTATGTGGTACAGTAAGTAAACCGACTCCAAAACTGTTCTAATGGCAATTTTTCTCCGTTTTTGAATATTTAAAAAAATAGGAAAATTAAAAGTAGTACGAAGAGTGCACGAGGAAGCGGCAAGGCAGGGGGAGCGCCCTACCCCCTAGGCGTGCCCCTTTACCTTGCCGCCACCTCATGTACCACAATGAAATTCATTATATAATCTCCCGAAGGTTTTGACCACCGTACCACAACGAAACCATCTATTCTTGTTTCGAGCTATTTTTCTAACTGATCTAGATCGCCATGACGTCTCCAAGCGCCTCCAAGGACAAGTTTTTCGAGAAGGTCGTCAACCCTTACCTTGTGAAGGTGCTGCAACACCCTCAAACTATTGAGATGTGTGATGGGGTGCTGCACATCCATGATGTTGAATGTCCAAAGAAGACCAATAGTGTGGAGGCAAGGCTCGAAGCAATGGAGCAGCAAGTTTTCAAGTGCCAAGGGATGGTGGAACATGGACTCAATGCCAATCACTTGTTGATCACGGAATTTACCTATGACCAGAAGCTGGACACCAAGAACATCGGAGAGGCAATCTTCATGTTTCATGAGAGAATCGAGCATCTCCAAGCCCAGATCTATGACCTGCAAAACCAAAACTATGAGTATGAATACAAATTTAAGAGGATGAGTTTGGATGCAGATTTGAGGATCCTGGAGACTCATTCATATATTTACGATCGTGAACCTATGCCTTGGAAGATGGAGGATAAGATTATTTCATCATCAACAACTCCATCATCACCACCTCCGAAGAAAGAGATCTAAATATATGGGTATGGGCACTCCCCTTGGCTTGTGCCAAGCTTGGGGGAGGTGCCCCTGTATCGTATCACCATCACATCTTTACGTTTATCGTTTTTCTTAGTTTGATCCTTTTGGTTATATCTTGATCTAGTAGAATAAAGTTTTTAGTATGATCTAGCTTTGAGTTTTGAGATCTATCTATGTAATCGAGTCCATGAGTATATATATATATGGGTAGCACTATTCTGATCCTAGGATCAGAATAACTATTTGGATCACGTCACACCCTATATAGAGCGATCGGGTTGTTCCCGAACTGCCCAACCCGCTCCAAAAAAAAAATCCCACTCCACCACCCCATGACCAGTCGTCCCTAACCTCCCCCGATCCCCTACGATCCACCACGATGGCACCTCCCTCCCCTGGATCTGGCACCTCCCTCCCCTGGATCCGGCGCCTCTCGCCGCCATGTCCCCGGCCCCAGCGCGCCTCTCCTCCTGCCGCCTCCTACATCTTGCCGTCTGGAGCGACCAGACCTCAAACGGTCCAATATCTGTGCTCAGGTGTCATCCCTGGATCAGTAATTCTGACACCACACAGTACTTGAAGGATTTATAACAGAGTAGCAATCACACACTTATTACATCGAGTGTCTAAAAAGAGAACTTATTACAATAAATATGGCTTAAGGCCATCTAATAACGATAACAGCGAAAGGCTTGGAAGATAAGTGAGTCCATCAACTCCAACAGCATCACTGAGTATAGAACCATGGCCTAAAAACACCTTAATCGTCATCTGAAAAGTCTGCAACATTAACGTTGCAGCCCGAAACGGGTCAGCACATGGAATATGCTGGCAAAATAACACATAGAGAGTAATGGAATGAAATAGGCTATTCTATATGCATATTTGGCTGGTGGAAAGCTCTATGGTTACAGTTTTGCGTAAAGCCAATTTTTCCCTACTGCAAAGGAATAAATTTTATTTAACCATCATGGTAGTTGTTAAACATTGAGAATGGTTGACAGCATTCTCAATCCCAATTAAGCATCATCATTAAACAAAACCCAACAAAATTAATTTTAGAGTAACATGTTGAGATTCACATGATAATCCAGGTACTAGATACTCAAGATGTCCATAACCGGGGACACGGCTAATCATGATTAGTTTATACACTCTGCAGAGGTTTGCGCACTTTTTCCCACAAGACTCGATCGCCTCCGTTTGGTTTCTCGCACTACAAGGTGTTTGAGAAGACGGATGACCGAGACATAGTCTTTCAGAAGCGTTAGCACCTTACGATCGGTTAGACCGTTACACGTACTTTCCCCTACATCTGCTAGTCTACCACTGTAAGAGTTCGCACAACTTAATCAACTATGCTAGAGCTCATAATAGCTTGTGGCTGCACATGGAAGTTTCTAGCATGAATAATCTCATAATCCCTATGAGCCTGGGTGGCGGTCCAAACAAAAAACAGGCAATCGCTGGCATACCCAGGTGCCTCAATCCACCCAGATGTGTGTTTAAGTTGCCACCTTAGATAAACCATTAATTAACAATCTCACATCTGTCATGGATACACTCACCCAATCCACGTCTACTAGCATAGCATGGCATAATAAGCAAACGTAGAAGTAACTCCCAAAGGTTTGATAATAACAGGTAATAGGTACTACCTCAACTACTTCCCAACCCCACAATTTAATTAGATCCTAATCATGCAATGTGTGAGGATTGATCTAATGCAATAAAACTGGGTAGAGGGAAAACATGATCAAAGTGTTACTTGCCTTGCTGATGATCCGGGAAACCTAGCAATTCGAAGTAGCAAGCGGCGCACTCCGGGTACTCTATCACAACCAAACAAGCATACAATAAGTACTCAACTAATTCATATGTAAAACTAAAATAAGAGATCTAACCAAAAAGTTCAACTTAAGAACTCCGGTTGGCAAAAAGAATCAAATCGAACGAAGCAACGAAAGAAAAATGGCAAAAGAAACAGGCTTCGTTTACTATTCTGGATCTAAGGCAATTTTTACAGTAGCAAAAACTTGTTTGAGTTGGTTAAATGTAAAGAGGGTTTCGAGACGAAACTCCGGGCGCTTGAATCGCCTGAATCCGATAAACGAGCGAAAAGTTAGACTAAAACGAAAATCGGATCAAAAATCGCGATCAGAAAAACCGCGGATTTAATCTGAGAAAAAGAAAAACGACAAACGTTCATTAAAACGAACGAACGGACGAATGCTCGCTAATTAAATAAATCGGAAAAACCGATCTATTTAAAAAAACCGAAACTAAAAAAATAAAAAAATAAACAAAACCGACGGGAAACCGATCGGTTTTCAAAAAAACCGGCGGCGTGAGGTCTATGTCCGGCGAACGGCGGCGGTGGTCCGGCGGCGGCGGGGCAGCGGCGCGGGTGGCGGTCGCGAGGGCGGGCGGCGGCGTGGGCGGGCGGCGGCGGCGGCGGGTGGCTAGGGTTAGGGTTTCGGGCGGGGGCGCGGCTTTGGCTTGGCCGGGGCCTCGGGGCGCTTATAAGAAGGCCCGGCCAGGCGGAGTCCTGGCCGGTTACGGGCCAAGGTCGGTTGGGACTCTTTTTTTTAATAATTACACTCGGAAAAAAACAAAAGGAATACTAAACGGACTCCAAAAATCCTGAAATAAATTTTCCCCGACTTCTAAATCAAGCTGCACAGGATGAACATTTATTTGGGGCCAAAATGCAATTTTGAAAAACGCGCATTTTTCCTAAATTCAAATAAAATAGCAAATAAAACCAAATAAAATCTTATTTGATTTTTTGTTAAATCCCCAATATTTCTTTATTTTCGGAAAGTCATTTAATTCCCTCTCTCATATTTTGTAATAGAAATAATTGAAGATAAAATAAATAAAATCAAATGATCCTATTTTCTAAATTTGAGACAACTCAAATATGAAAATAACGAAATCCCCAACTCTCTCCGAGGGTCCTTGAGTTGCGTGAAATTTCTAGGATCAACCAAAATGCAATAAGTATGATATGCAATGATGATCTAGTGTATAACATTCCAACTTGAAAATTTGGGATGTTACACCGTCCCCGTGCCTTCAGCCTTCAAACACGCCGCCACCATGCATCTCACCACCACCGCCACCCTCCCTAGATCTCGCCGCTGCATGCCTCCTCCGCCACGGCCGTGAGCTTCCTCCCCCACAGCCGACGTTCCTCGTCCCCAACGGCCACCGTCTGCCGCCACCCCTGGCCCCTGCCTTGGCACCTCCTCTCTAGAACGACTCCCGTCGCCACCCTCCAGCCCTGGCAACTCCTCTCCGGCCCGCCTCCATCCCCGAAACTTCCTCTACGGCCCGCCTCCCGCCGCCTGCTACCCTTTCTCTCAGATCTGCCACCATCCCCACCAACACACTACGCCTCCCAAACTCCTGACAGCCAACCACCCGCCAACGACCACCTCTGCCGGTGTCCTGGATCCCAGCCATGGAGTAGTTCCCATGCAGGTCTCCCCCGTGCTACTCCAGGCCGACTATGCCGTCACACGAAGTTCACCGATCAGAGCTGTGGTCGGATCTGTCGCCGTGCATCGCCTTGGTCAGTCTCCAAGACTGTCCTACATCTCCTCCTGTTCGGGCCGTCCATGGCCACCTGTCGTGTGCCTCCTCCTCCCAGGTTACTCCCGTTAGGTCGGGATAGGATCCTCGTGCGGACTGCGTCAAGCTGTCACCATGGACTGCTCCGCATCGTCACTGTGAAGAGCTTCTGAATCAAAAAATAAGAACAAACTACCTTCACATGCGTGTGCGTACAATACAGGCATAGAGAGGTTCAGGGCTACAGGCAATGTGATGGCGCAGCCACTGCAGCATCAACTACAACAGCGCGGCGCTCCTGGTGCTCCTCTCCCTATGCTGCTTTGCATGCTGCGATGCCACCGCCTCCTAACTATACAAAAGGTTTAAGTGAGGAAAAATTAGAGCTCATGAACGAACCTGTAGAAGTTCTAATACGATGGTGCTATTCTCTGTAGTTATTTGTTTCTCGTGAATGCATTTGGTTGTAGCTGATGGATCTCTATCTTCATATATTATTTTCTTTATTTTAGTGTGACCTGCACCCACCTTTATCTAATCTTTTTTCATCAACTCACTAATGGACGTACTGAGTAATTCGTGCGACATTGCTACATCTTGTTTTGGTCTGCAGCCCAGCACTGCTTCTTCAGTCTGTTTGAATGCCCGCTAAATCCATTTATTAAGTTACAACCTTCAAAAAATGTGTTTGGCATTTCTGTCGTACGTGCCGCTGCTGCTAATGCTGAAGAGCTAAACTCTGCTATCGCCAGACTAATACTGAAGGGCTAACCACCACACAAGATGCTCCTGTTCACACCACGACTCAATCAAGATGAGTGTGTGTGTGCCTGTGATCTACAACAAATGCCTGATGCGAGCGATGACTTTAATTGTGCCCACATATGGAGTAGTCACAATGGTGGATTGAGCATTCGTAATGCTGTTGGACAGGTAATCTAGAGTTAACTGAAGTCCAGCTATTACGCTGGACAAGGTTCATCTACATCATGGTTGGCAAAATTCGACCCTCCCTAGTGTGTCTGTTATTTTTAATATCACGAAAATGAGTGCATATAGTCTACGAGAAAATCATATATGAAAAACTAGAAAGATAACAACAAAAAGAAGTAAGAAAAACCTTGAAGTTCAACTAGAAGATCCAAATAAGTTCGTGCCGCCCTCTGGCGGAGCATGAGTCTTGGGTGTGTGTGTCTTGAATGTGTGCTATTCGGGTGGGTGCCTCCATGCGTATCTGCGGCACGTATGTGTGCTCCGAGTAGGTCTATCATAGGGTTTTTTCATCTCTAAAAAATACAATTTATAAAATCGTTAACAGAATGTTAACCAAAAAACAAAACTAATACAATGGCCTAAAGAATAAGCCCACCCCGTTCGGAAGTTCGGTGATAAAAAAACATAGAAGGTCAAATTAAAATAACGGAGTAGTTCGAAGTTTTTAAAGAGTTAGATTTTTTTCTCATTACTAAAGAATAAAATGAAGATATTCAAACTAAAATAAAGGAACAACTAAAAAAGTTTAAAAATAGATTTTTCCTGTTTTTAAAAAATTAAAAGCTCAAACTAAAAGAACCAAGAAATTAAGTTAAAATAACAAAATGGTTTAATGTTTATAAAAATGATTTTTTCTGTTTTTAAAAATAAAACATAGAAGGTCAAATTGAAATAATGTAGCAGTTCAATTTTTTAATATAAAACATATGTCTCCATTTCTAGCAACACCCCTAGAAGTTCAAATTTAAATAACGAAGTTGTTTGATATTTATATTTATTAGAATTTTTCTCATAACTAAAGAATAACCAAAGAAGGCCGATTTAAAAATAGAGCAGATCAAAATTTATAAATAAAATGGATTCCCTTGTTTCTACAAAAAACCTAGAGGTTCAAATTTAAGTAATGAAGAAGTTCAATGTTTATTACAAGACCAAGAAGTTCAACTTTAAAAAAACGAGCAGTTCAAAATGTTTATAAAAAACGGAGTAGTTCAATGTATATAAAAAACTAAGGTTTTCACGTAACCGAGAGAACTTTAGATTGATAACTGCCAAAAGTTCACATACTGCAAGGTGTGCTTTTGTATTGAAAAAAGGTATGAAAAAGCAAAGGCTAAAAGTTTTGTTGCTAGAAGTTCAAGTGATCGGCCCGAGAAAGTTCAAAAATTCTTGTGAGAGTGGTTGAACAAAAATACGTGACAGAAGTTCAAGGTGAAAAGAATGAGAAGTTCAACTACTGCAAGGAATGCATTTCAGGTGATAATAAAAAGTATAGAAAAATAAAAGCTTAAAAGGTTTGTTGAAAGAAGTTCAAGTGCTTTATCCAGGAAGTTCAAAAATTCTTGCGAGAGAGGATCACCTTGTATTTCCATGTTCGATTTTTGCCGTATGAAAGTTGAATACAATTCTTTACTCAAAATATAAAAGGTGAAGTTAAAATTGAAATAACAGAGAAGTTCGGAGTTTATTAAATACTAGGATTTACCTGTTCAAAAAATAAAAACCACAACGCCATTTTGTCCACTTTTAAAAACAACTCATAAACAAAAAAATGGTTGCTAGAAGTTTAAGTGCTCGGCGAGGGAAAGTTCAAAAAATTCTTGTGAGAGAGGTTCACCGTGTATTTAGGTGTCCAAAAATACAAAAAAAATATATTGTTTTTTGTGTTTTAGAATAATTCTCTCAAACCAGATAGAAGTTCAAAGTGATAACAACTGGAAGTTCGCATACTGCATGGTGTGTATTTCATATAAGAAAAATACAATAAAGTGAAACCGCGTGAAGTTCAAACAGACATGCCACAGAAGTTCAACTACTTCACGCAGTGCAAAAAACAGCACGTCAAAAACACAGTGAAGTTCAAATAGACATGCCCGAGAAGTTCAACTACTTCACGCAGTGCATTTTCATTTGCGATTAAGGCAAAAATCTTGATCTCGTCATTTTTCTAATTTACTTCAAAACGGCAGGAATATCATTTGTGTAAGTTCAAGTCCTCGGTCGTATAAAATTAAAAAACATTGTGATAGAGGTTTGTACAAAAAATATATCATTTGTGTAACACTTACGAAATGGATGAGAAAATTACAAATGAAAATAAGTCACATAAGTTCAACGTGAAAACAACAGGAAGTTCACCAACTACACTGAACGAATTTCTGATGAAAAACTTTTAAAATCGTCGCGAGTATAAAAAATGATCAACACGGGAAAGATGGTTTTTTACAGCAGATTTCCATCGATATATAACTTGCTCAATTCCGGTGAGTGGATGGAGAGCTACGGGCAAAAAGCACGTGAAAATTAGAGTGAAGTTCAAGTAGACATGCCGAGAAATTCAAGTTCTTCACGTAGTGCATTTTCGAAGAATCTGTTTCGCGATAAAGGCAGAACGAATGATCTTGCTGTTTTCGAAATTACAGGAAAACGGCTAGAAATCAGGGAAAACCATCAACATGAAAAAGTTTCTCATTTTCCTTAGCTTTTCAACGGTATATTATTTGCCCCATTCCGATAAAGTTTGTAGAAATTATAGCGAAAATACATTTTATCCATTTTCAAAATTGACTTAAAAGAATAAGGAACTTGGAGACATAATATATACCAAAAAATTTTGCATTTCCTCAAGATTTCCAATGCCATATCATTTGCTACAGTCGGACATACGATTAATTAATTAGCATGAAAACACGAACTCGGTGCAACTTGGACCGTTTTTCAAATTACTTTTAAACCGTTCAAAATTAGAAAACTTTAAATATGAAAAAGTAGCACATTTTCATAAGCTTTCCAACGCCATATCATTTGCCTCAATTGGATCAGCCGTTTATAAATGACATCGAAAATACAAACTCGGCGGTTCGGTTTGCGAAATTTTACAATTTTCCAAATTACTCTTTGACCGTAGGGAGTTAGAGAAAACTTTCAACATGTGGAAGGAGCGGCTTTGCAGCAGCTTTCCAACGCCATATTATTTGCCTCATTTCCATAAATGCTTTAGAATTGCGATCGAATATACAATTCACCTTTTCCGTATGAAGAAAAAACGGTTTTTAAAACTGCTCTTAAATCGCTTACATTTTTTCCAAAAATTCAACTTGTGTCATGACACTGGTGTCCATAACTTTCCAACGGTATATCGCAAGCCCCATTTGGGCAATGTTGGTGGAAGTTCAACCTAGCACTGGGAGAAGTTCAGGTCGAACAACTCAGGCAGTAAAATTGCAAAAAACACAATTTCATAACAACCCGAGAGCAAAATCCGCCAACGAGCAAGATTCCTATTTAAAACGTGTATTGCTAAAAAAACGTTTCTAGATTACACTAACATCATATATAACACACCTAACCAGAATAATTCATGCAGGGAGACACGATTGCGAGGATAGCCCGAAGGTCGGGTTCGTATAGAGGGAAGTTCAGTCGCATTCTCAGGAAGTTTTGGTTGTGATCAGAATATTTTTTTGATCCCATGATCAGAATAGTGTTTATGTGTGTGTGTATATATATATGAATAATAAAGAGTAGTTTTGAGTGAGGGCTTTGCTTTCTTGCTATGATTTTGAGGGAATAAAATAAGATAAAGAATAAAAAGAAATAACAAGATCATATAATGATCTTATGGACAGTGAAGACTTCACATATAAAGAGTATGATGAATAAAAGTTGTTGAGAGTTGGAAAACATAGTTTTGGTCATTGTTGCAATTAATAAGATGTAATAAATAAAGAGAGGTTTCATATATAAATATACTATCTTGGACATCTTTTGTAATTGTGAGCACTCATTAAAATTTGACATGCTAAAAAGTTGATGTTGGACAAGGAAGACAACATAATGGGTTATGTTTTCTTATATCCGAAAAGAAATTGTACTATCATGGATCCTCCAACATGTTGAACTTGTTTTTCCCTCTCATGCTAGCCAAATTCTTTGCACCAGGTAGAGATACTACTTGTGCATCCAAACATCCCTTAAACAAGTTTTGCCATGAGAGTCCACCATACCTACCTATGGATTAAGTAAGATCCTTCAAGTAAGTTGTCATCGGTGCAAGCAAGAAACATTGCTCTCTAAATACGTATGATCTATTAGTGTGAAGAAAATAAGCTTTATAAGAACTTGTGATATGGAAGAAATAAAAGCGACAGACTGCATAATAAAGTTCTTTATCACAAGCAGCAATATAAAGTGACATTATTTTACATTAAGATTTTGGGCATCCAACTATAAAAGCGCATGACAACTATCTTTTACTTTTATTTTCTACCCTGATACAAGAGTCATGGTGATCTTCACCTTTCCTTTTTACAGTTTTTCTTTTTTGCAAGCACTATGTGTTGGAGAAAGATCCAGATATAGGTTTTCATAAAGTATTATTGTTGACATTACCCTTGAGGTAAAAGGTTGGGAGGCGAAACTATAAGACCCTATCTTTCTCTGTGTCCAACTGAGGCTTTGAACCCATACGTATGACGTGAGTGTTAGAAATTGTGAAAGACTAAATGATAGTTGAGTATGTGGACTTGAGGAAAAGCTCTTGAATTGACTCTTCCCGATATTATGATAAATTGCAATTGCTTCAATGACTGAGATCATAGTTTGTTACTTTTCAATAAAGTTTTTGATTCATACTTAACTTTGTTAACGAATTGTTACTTTAGCATTAGAAATTATATGACAATATATGTTGTTGTTCTAAAGATGATCATGATGCCCTCATGTCCGTATTTTATTTTATTGACACCTCTATCTCTAAACATGTGGACATATTTTTCGATTTCGGCTTTTGCTTGAGGACAAGCGAGGTCTAAGCTTGTGGAGTTGATACATCCATTTTGCATCATGTTTTATATTGATCTTTATTGCATTATGGGCAGTTATCACACATTATATCACAATACTTATGCATTTTCTCTCTCATTTCACAGGGTTCACATGAAGAGGGAGAATGTCGGCAGTTGAAATTCTGGACTCAAAAAGGAGCAAATCTGAGAGACATATTCTACACAACTCCAATAGTCCTGAAAATATACAGAGAATTACTTTGGAACATATAAAAAATATTGGGTGAAGAAAGCACGAGAGGGGACCCACTAGGCATCCACAAGGGTGGGGGCGCGCTCTACCCCCCTGGGCGCGCCCCTTGCCTTGTGGGCCACCTGGTAGGCCCTCGGTGCCCATCTTATGCTATATGGTGTGTTTTGACCTGGAAAAATTCAAGAGGAAGCTTTCGGGATGAAGAGCCGCCGTCTCAAGGCGGAACTTGGGAAGAACCGATCTAGGGCTCCGGTGGAGCTGTTCTGCCGGGGAAACTTCCCTCCTGGAGGGGGAAATCGAAGCCATCGTCATCACCAGTGATCCTCTCATCAAGAGGGGGTCAATCACCATCAACATCTTCACCAGCACCATCTCCTCTCAAACCCTAGTTCATCTCTTGTATCTGATCTTTGTCTCAAAACCTCATATTGGTACCTGTGGGTTGCTAGTAGTGTTGATTACTCCTTGTAGTTGATGCTAGTTGGTCTATTCGGTGGAAGATCATATATTCAGATCCTTAATGATAATTATTACTCCTCTGATTATGAATATGAATAAGCTTTGTGGGTAGTTACGTTTGTTCCTGAGGACATGGGATAAGCCTTGTTATAAGTAATCATGTGGATTTAGTATTCGTTTAATACTTTGATGAGATGTATGTTGTCTCTGGTGTTATGTGAACATCGACTACATGACACTTCACAATGATTTGGGCCTAGGGGAAGGCATTGGGAACTAATAAGTAGATGATGGGTTGCTAGAGTGACAGAATCTTAAACCCTAGTTTACGCGTTGCTTTGTAAGGGGCTAATTTGGCTCCACATGTTTCATGTTATGGTTAGATTTATCTTAATTCTTCTTTCAAAGTTGCGGATGCTTGCGAGAGGGGTTAATCATAAGTGGTAGGCTTGTCCAAGTAAGGGACAACACCAAAGCACCGGTCTACCCACATATCAAATTATCAAAGTAACGAACGCGAATCATATGAGCATGATGAAAACTAGCTTGACAGTAATTTCCATGTGTCCTCGGGAGCGCTTTGCTTTATATGAGAGTTCGTCCAGGCTTGTCCTTTGCTACAAAAAGGATTGGGCCACCTTGCTGCACATTAATTACTTTTGTTCCTTGTTACCCGTTACGAATTATCTTATCACACAACTATCTGTTACCGGTAATTTCAGTGCTTGAAGAGAATACCTTGCTGAAAACCGCTTGTCATTTCCTTCTGCTCCTCGTTGGGTTTGACACTCTTACTTATCAAAAGGACTACAATAGATCTCCTATACTTGTGGGTCATCAAGTGTCATCAATCATACAATACTATATGATGGTTGAGTATGTGAACTTGCTAAACCAAGCTCTTACATAGACTCTTTCTAAGAAAATGACGGATTGTGATTATTTCAATGACTCAGTACATAGTTTGTTTGTTTCCAATAAAGCTTATGTCTCATACTTAGCTTGTGAATGAATTGTTACTCTAGCATGAGAAGTTTTATGATGATATATTGTTGTTATGATAATGACCATGATGCTTCCATGTCTGTATTTTATTTTTATCGACACCTCTCTCTCAAAACATGTTGTCATGATTATCGATTTCGGCTTTGGCTTGAGGACAAGTGAGGTCTAAGCTTGGGGGAGTTGATACGTCCATTTTGCATCATGTTTTTATGTTGGTATTTATTGCATTATGGACTGTTATTTCACTTTATAATGCAATTCTTATGTGTTTTCTCTCTTATTTTGCAAGTTTCACATCAAGAGGGAGATTGCCGGCAGCTGGAACTCTGGACCGGAAAGGGCTATATCGGAGGCACTTTTTCTGAACAACTCCAAATGCGCTGAAAATTGATGGAGAATTATTTTGGAATATATTAAAATTATTAGTGAAAGAATTACCAAAGGGGGACCCACCAAGCAGCCAGAAGCCTGTGGGGCGCACCCCCGAGCTTGTGGCGCCCCTGGTAAGCCTCCCGGGCCCATCTTCCCCTATGTGATCCCATTTTTCCTAGAAAAAATCAAAAAATGTTTTGGGATGAAGCGCCGTCATCTCAAGGCAGAACTTGGGCACGAACACTTTTGCTCTCTGGAGGAGAGATTCCGCCTGGAAAACTTCCCTCTAGGAGGGGGAAATCAAAGCCATCATCATCACCAACGAATCCCTCATCATGGGAGGACTAATCTTCATCAACATATTCACTAGCGACATCTCCTCTCAAAACCTAGTTCATCTCTTATATCCAATCTTTGTCTCAAAACCTCAGATTGATACATATGGGTTGCTAGAAGTGTTGATTACATCTTGTAGTTGATGCTTATTGGTTTATTTGGTGGAAGATCATATGTTCAGATCCTTGATGCTATTCAATACCCCCTGATTTGAGCATGAATATAATTTGTGGGAAGTTACGTTCGTTCTTGAGGACATGTGAGATGTCTTTTCATAGGTAATCATGTTAATTTGGTATTCGTTTGATATTTTGATGATATGTATGTTGTTGCTTCCTTTAGTGGTGTCATGTGAATATCCACTACATGAACACTTCACCATCTTGGGCCTAAGGGAAGACATTCTGGAGTAGTTATTAGATGATGGGTTGCTAGAGTGACAGAAGCTTAAACCCTAGTTTGTGCGCTATTCGTAAGGGGCTGATTTGGTCCATATGTTTCATCCCATGGTTAGACTTATCTTAATTCTTCTTTCGTAGTTGTGGTTGCTTGCGAGTGGGGATAATCATAAGTGGGAGCCTTGTTCAAGTAAGAACAACACCCAAGCACCAGTCCACCCCACATATCAAATTATCAAAGTAATGAACGCGAATCAAACAAACATGATGAAAGTGAGTAGATGAAATTCCCGTGTGTCCTTAAGAACACTTTCCTTATTATAAGAGACCATTCCGGCCTGTACTTTGCTACAAAAAGGATTGGGTTACCTTGCTGCACATTTGCAACTGTTACTACTTGTTTCTCGTTACAAGTTACCTTGCTATCAAACTATGTGTTACCGACAATTTCAGTGCCTGGAGATAATACCTTGCTGAAAACCGCTTGTCATTTCCTTCTGCTCCTCGTTGGGTTCGACACTCTTACTTATCGAAAGGTCTATGATTGATCCCCTATACTTGTGGGTCGTCACACATCCTCACAAATTCCAATAGGTATAGTAGTAGATTTATGAGCCATTTCTAAAAATATTTCAGTAGGCGTGAGCTTATTCAAATAAAGTCTTCTATACAAAGAAAAAGGCATAACACGAACACCAGCTCCTAAATCACATAGAGCAGTTTTGACATAACTTCTTTTAATGGAGCATGGTATAGTGGGTATTCCTGGATCACCTGGCTTCTTAGGTACTCCACCCTTAAATGAATAATTTGCAAGCATGGTGGAAATTTCAGCTTTAGGTATCTTTCTTTTATTACTGACAATATCTTTCATTTAGTAGCATATGGGGCCATCTTGAAAATATCAGTCAAATGAGTATGCAAAAGACTGGCCTACACATTTCAACAAACATTCAAATAACTCCTCATCTTTATTTTTAAGTGGTTTAGTTGGAAAAGGCATAGGTTTCGGAACCCATTGTTCTCTTTCCTTACCATGTTTTCTAGCAATGATATCTCTTTTATCATATCTATATTTTTAGGAGATGGGTTATCAAGATCAACAGCAGGTTCTATTTCTACATCATTATCTGGTTGAGCATCAACATCAACATCATTACAGTTATCATTGTTATTATCATTATCACTATGTGTATGTTCATTAATAGATTGTGTCTCAGCATCAGAAAACAGAAACATCATTACTATTCTTAGAAGTTTTTTGTACCTCAAGTTCACTAGAAGCATGCAAAGTTCTATCATTTTTCTTTTTATTTTTCTTCTTAGATGGACTGGGTGCATCATTATTAATTCTCTAAGAATCTTGCTCTATTCTTTTAGGATGACCTTCAGGATAGAGAGGTTCCTGAGTCATTCTACCTCCTCTAGTCATAACTCTAACATCATGATCATTCATACTATTGTTCATCTCATTAAACAAATCATATTGTGACTTAGCAACTTATTCTAACTGAGTTTGAATCATGGAAGAATGTTTTCCTAGACCTTTAATGTAATTTACAATTCTAAACATCAAGTCACTCAAGCGATCAATCATGAAAGCATTGCCTGTCAATTGTTTCTTAACATACGCATTGAGATGTTCTTGCTTAACAATCTAGTTATCAAATTCATCCAAGCATTGATTAGAAGATTTATAATAAGGAATATCACCTTCATCAGAACTTATAAGAGAATCTACCTCCACTACCATTGTCGGGGTACCGAGACCATGTATTTCTTCAATAGATGGTAAATTCTTAACATCTTCAGCTTTAATACCTTTTTCTTACATAGATTACTTTGCCTCTTGCATATCTTCAAGACTGGGGAACAGAATACCTCTCTTCTTTGGAGTTGGTTTAGGTGGTTGTTCAGGAAGCATCCAATCATTTTCATTTCTCAATATATTATTCAATAGTTCTTCAGCTTGTTCAATAGTTATTTCTCTGAAAACACAACCATACAACTATCTTAGTAGTCCCTAGAAGCATCAATTAGTCCATTATAAAAGATATCAAGTATTTCAATTTTCTTAAGAGGATGATTAGGCAAAGCATTAGTAACTAGAGAAGCCTCCCCCAAACTCGAGGCATATTCTCTTCTTCAATTTGTGCAAAGTTAAATATTTCCTCTAAGGCAGCTTGTTTCTTATGAGCAGAAACTATTTTCCAAAGAAGTAATATATCATATCCTGGGGACTACGCACACAACCAGGAGCAAGAGTATTAAACCATATCTTAGCATCACCCTTTAATGAGATAGGAAACAACTTAAGAATACAATAGTAGCGAACCTTTTCCTCATGAGCAAATAGGGTGGCTATATCATTTAATTTAGTAAGGTGTGCCACAATAGTTTCAGTTTCATAACCATGAAAAGGATCAGATTCCACCAAAGTAATTAACTCAGGATCGACATAGAATTCATAATTCTTATCAGCAACAAAGAAAGGAGAAGTAGCAAACTTAGGATCATACTTCATTTTGTCCATCATAGATTTTTCTTTTAGTTTACGTAGTAGTTTCTTAACATCTTCTTTATCACTACGAGCAAG
Source organism: Triticum dicoccoides (assembly GCF_002162155.2). NCBI lineage: Eukaryota > Viridiplantae > Streptophyta > Magnoliopsida > Poales > Poaceae > Triticum > Triticum dicoccoides. Next base: position 446,502,746 of record NC_041382.1, read on the forward strand.
AAATTATCTAGCTATCTCATAACATAACCCCCAGGTACTGATGTCTACTAAACAACTTATTATTGTAGACTCGTGTTGGGCCTTCAAGCGCAGTGTTTTGTAGGACAGTAGCAATTTTCCCTCAAGTGGATGACCTTCGTGGTAACACAGGGTCATTATTACAAGATTTCAATTTTGTCTTGTGGATGAGGACTTTATGAAAATATATTCTTTTCAATAGGGGTTTTTCCAAAAAATCATGCAGGTCGCGTACATCTTGATGACCTTGCATCCAAGGTAGATTGTTTTACACTGGTTTCAACAGAATTGTTAACTCATCAAAAGTTAAGTGACCACTTTTATGGTTTTTCTAGTTTATTTATGTATCTGTTAACGCCTCACAAGTTCATGCACTAATGGTGATATTAACTCGATAAAAAAGCATGTCTACGCAATGTTTTGAAAACAAATATGACTATTTTTAGCTTTCCACCCTATGTCTTGTTTCCAAAGTTCAGTTCATCAATATCCAGGATTTAAGTTGCTTACCTTTTTTCTATAATATAGGCCATAAGGGCATCCACGGTGCTTAGAGGTTGACTTGCCTCTAAGCTGGACCCCACATGCCTGCCTCTAAGAACATCTCAAAACCATGTAGTGTACAACATTTTGCTTCAGCCTGTAGTCGGTCCATGATTCATTAAACAAAGGAATGGTAACTTGAACGGAAGAGACCTTTCACACATCACATGCATCGTGCAAAGCACGAACAGCCTAACGAGTGGGGCTGCTTGACTATTGTAACATCCCAAATTTTCAATTTGGAATGTTATACATAGGTCATCATATGCATATCATATTTTCTTTGCATCTCGTTTGCGATCCTAGAAATCCTAAGCATCTCAAGGACCCACGGAGAGAGTTGGGGATTTCACTATTTTCATATTTGAATTTTTCTTAAATTTTGAAAAAAGGATCATTTTGGTTTTAATATTTTTCTCTCCAAAATATTTCCAATATCAAATAAATGAGAGGAGATAAAATGACTTCTCCAAAATAAAATAAATATTGGAGGAAAATGTTAAAATCAAATAAATATTTATTTGGTATTTTATTGCTATTTTATTTGAATTAGAAAAATATGCATTTTTCAAAATTGCATTTTTAGGCCAGAAAAATGTTCACTATGTTCTAAATATTTTATTTAGACGGTGAAAATTATTTTTTGGCATTTTTTAGATTTTTTTATATTTTAAGGATATTTCCTTTTTGGGGGAATTTATTTTAAAAAAAAGGTTTGGGCCGGCCCGAGGCGAGCCGGGCCGAAGCCCAGTCGCCGCCGCGTTCCCGCCGCGTGACGCCGTGCCGTTGCCAGACTCCCGAAGGAGTCCAAGGTCACCTC
>NC_041382.1:446504635-446524766 GCF_002162155.2 Triticum dicoccoides
CGCCGCTCGCCGCCGTAGCCCGCAGCCTCGTGCACCGCTGCTGCTGCCGCACCACCGCCGCCTCGCCGCCCCGCTGACCCGTGCCGCCGATGCCGCCTGTATTCGCCCGAGAACCGGTAAAAACCTGCAAAGCCGCCGCCGTTTTCTTGTAAACCCTAGATCGATTTTTTTTATTTTAGATCGGTTCAGTTTTCTAGGTTTTCTTCGGTTAGATCTAATCTATGAACGTTTGTTCGTTACTTCGGTTTAATGAACGAATTCGTTCATTAGTCTCTGTTAGCGGATGTTGGTCCAATAGATTTTTATTTTTATTTTTATTTTCTGCCAGGGACCTATCCGCGATTATTTTTATCGTAGATTAGCCCTTGATCTTCAAACTCTCGCAACTTTTTAACCATTAGTCCAAATCCAGTGAAACCAACGCCAAAAGCTTCGTCTCGAGCCCCTCTTTCTGGTTAATCAACTTGAACATGGTTTTGACAAATTTAAAATTTGCTTTCAAGAATATTTGAATTCGAAGTTCTTTTGATCGTAGTTTCAGTTCCGTAGCCCCGATGTGATTGATTCTTTTTGCAAATCTAAGCTCTTTAGTTGAACTTTCAGATTGGATCTTCTTATTTGAGTTTTAATCTTGCATCTATGCTTGAGTGCTTATGTATTCTATTGTTTGTTTGTAATAGAATTTCCGGAGTGTGAAGCGTGCTACTATGAGTCTCTAGGTTTTGCGGATCATCATCAAGGCAAGTAACACATTGATCATACTCTTTTTCATGCCCAGTTTTTATGCATTAGCTCCAATCCTCAAACATTGCATGATTAGGATGTGTTTAACATGTGGTATTGGGAAGTAGTTGATGAGGTAGAACCTATTGCCCTATTATTATGAAACCCTTTGGAGTTACTTCTACGTATTGCTTATATTGCTATCCTATGCTCGTAGACGTGGTTTGGTTTGAGTGATCCATAACAGATGTGAGATTGCTAATTAATGGTTAACTTAAGGTGGCTACTTAAATACACATCTGGGTGGATTGGTTGCGGGCACCTGGGGATATACTAGTGTTGTCTTTTGGTTCGCCACCCAGGCTCAAAGGGATCATAAGATTATTCATGCTAGAAACTTCCGTGTGCAGCCACAAGCTATTATGGGCTCTTGCATAGTTGAGTATGTTGCATGACCTCTTTCAGTGGTAGGCTAGCAGATGTAGGGGAAAGTAGTTGTAACTGTCTACCCAGAGTAAAGAGTTAATGCTTCTGAAAAACTGTGTCTCGATCATCTATTTCTCAAACACCATGTAGTGCGAGAAATCCAGCAGAGGAGATCGAGTCTTGTGGGGAAAAGTGCGCAAACCTCTGCAGAGTGTACAAACTAATCATGGTTAGCCGTGTCCCCGGTTATGGACATCTTGAGTATCTGGTTCTTGAATTATCATGTTGATCTCATCACTCTAAATTAACTTGTTGGGTTGTTAACTACTGTTTAATTGGGATTGAGATGGGGTTACCATTCTCAATGTTTATCAACTACCATGATAGTTAAACAAAATATATTCCTTTGTTGTAGGGAAAAATTGTGTTTTCGCAAAAACATTATAACCATAGAGCCTCCACCAGCCATTTATGCATGTAGTGATAGCATTTACTTGTTCATTTCTCTATTGTGTTATCTTGCCAGCATATTCCATGTGCTGACCCGTTTCGGGCTGCAACATATCACGTTGCAGACTTTTCAGACGAAGAGTAAGGTGCGCTAGGTCGTTTGTCGTGCACTTAGCTATGCCGTTGGAGTTGATGGACTCACTTTATTTTTCAAGCCTTCCGTTGTTATCTTATTTAGATGGCCTTAAGCCATATTATTGTAATAAGTTCTCTTGTGAGACATTCGATGTAATAAGTGTATGATTGCTACTTTGTTATAAATTCTTCGATGTATTGTGTGTGTCAGCATTACCGATCCAGGGATGACACTTATGCACAGAGATTTGACCATCTGAGGTCGGATCACTACAAGATGGTATTAGAGCACACGCTGATTGTAGGACACGACCACTAAGATAAGCCATAGGTCACTCTTCTCTACTCATTTCTGACTCCTCTCCCTTTATCCACTCTATAGGATGGCGGACCTAAGGAACAAGTTTGCACAACCGGATGAAGACACACCTTTTGGACGACACTTGAAGGAAGTCACTAGGTACCTAAACATCGGAATACCAAGCTTCACCGGGACCTACACTGCCACTTTACCAGAACAGGAGTGTTGGATGATTCGATTTGAAGTTCCAGGAAGGTCATTCACGCCAGTTACTGAACCCATAGATTTTTCCTTTGATGCACCAACCTGGAGTCTAGGAAAGAGCATGGCAGCCCACATTGCCATGAGAGGCATCGGTGAAGTTTATCAGAAGGATCTTAAGGACACCATCTACCAGATATATATGTGGGCGCCGAGATGAGCAATGGGAGATGATCAGCACCAGGAGGGATAGGTCCATTACAGCTTTCATCAAGGAGTTAAACCAGCACATTCATCGGCAAGAAAACCAAATGTGCGCAAGCATGATAGACCTGAAGAAGTTGATGGCCAGGAACATGGAGCTGGAAGAGGAACTCAAGTCTATGTGCGATGGATATGAGGAGGAAATCGCAATACTAGTAGAATAGAATGACGACCTGACAAGGAACCTAGGAGTATTCATGGGAGACCACGCGCCAAGAGGAGATGACGGCCATCACAGGGACATTCGTTCTGAAGACTACATCATCATCGATGACACCGACTCCGGCCCCGACAGTAGTGATGATGACTATGAAGACGAAGCTGGAGCGGATATCATGGAGTGTTCCACCGATCAAAATTTCTAGATGACCACCATATTATCAGTAGTATTCCCCCATGTATATAGTAGTAGTCCGAGCACTTTTGTAATGGTAGTTAGATCGTTTGTATGCCCTTGTTTGAATTGAGTGGTGTGATATGAATGTGTTTGTCTCATGTGCATATGGGTAGTGCCTTCTCACTAGACCTCACTCTATTCTAATCTCTCCCCTCTAAACCCATCAGATGCCTCTGAGACGTGACCCCGGATTTTTCTTCCCACCGGAGCTCACTCAATTGATCCAACAGCAGAATACCCTGATGTAGTTGCTAGTCCGAAACAAGGCAACAACAACAACAACAACAACAACACACTGCCACCACCTCCAGTTGACAACTTAGCTTGTTTTCTGAGGTTGCAACTGAGGGAGTCCTAGATTAGGGGGTCCTCGGACAGCCGGACTATATCCTTTGGCCGGACTGTTGGATTATGAAGATACAAGATTGAAGACTTCGTCCCGTGTCTGGGTGGGACTCTTCTTTGCATGGAAGGCAAGCTTGGCAATTCGGATATGTAGATCTCCTCCCTTGTAACCGACTATGTGTAACCCTAGCCCCCTCCGGTGTCTATATAAACCAGAGGGTTTAGTCCGTAGGACAACAACAATCATAATCATAGGCTAGCTTCTAGGGTTTAGCCTCTATGATCTCGTGGTAGCTCAACTCTTGTAATACTCATATCATCAAGATGAATCAAGCAGGAAGTAGGGTATTACCTCCATCGAGAGGGCCCGAACCTGGGTAAACATTGTGTCCCCCGCCTCCTGTTACCATCCGCCTTAGACGCACAGTTCGGGACCCCCTACACGAGATCCGCCGGTTTTGACACCGACATTGGTGCTTTCATTGAGAGTTCCACTGTGTCGTCACCATAAGGCTTCATGGCTCCTTCGATCATCGGCAACGATGCAATCCAGGGTGAGGTTTTTCTCCCCGGATAGATCTTCGTATTCGGCGGCTTCACACTGCGGGCCAACTCGCTTGGCCATCTGGAGCAGATCGAGAGCTACACCCCTGGCCTTCAGGTTAGGTTTGGAAACTTAAACTATACTGCCAACATGCGCAGAGACTTGATCTTCAACGGATTCAAGCCCATGTCAGGTGCGCCGCACAGTCGCAACGAGCATGACTTCGCTCTGCCGCCGGACGGTGTTTGGGAGATCACACATGTGGCAACTCCAGCCTTCAATCCGGAGCAGATCGTGTCGTCCGAGGACGGGTGGATGGACCCCGCCACGGAGGCCGCACAACCAGGGGCGATAGAGTCGAATACTGAATTTACCTCCTATGAGACCTGTGTTGCTGGACCCTTGGATTCATCCCCGGCCACATGCTCTGAACCGCCTGTGTCCGTGCCTATCGAGTCTGATTGGGCACCGATCATGGAGTTTACCTCCGCGGATATCTTTCAGCACTCGCCCTTGGGCGACTTGCTAAATTCATTGAGGTCTCACTCCTTGTTAGGAGACCCTTGGCCAAACTATGTCCGGCATGAGTGGGAAGTGGACGACGAAGAAATTCATTCACCACCCACCACCCACTTAATAGCCATTGTCGATGACTTAACCGACATGCTTGATTTCGGCTCTGAAGACATCGACTGTATGGACGACGATGTAGGAGAAGAACAGGAACCACCGCCTACAGGGCGCTGGACAGCCACCTCATCATATGATATATACATGGTGTACACCTCCAAAGAAAGAGATGGCAATAAGGCAACGGAGGATAATCCCCTCGAGAAGCAATCTAAGCACCAGCGTCATCGTCGCCGCTCCAAGCCCCGCCATAGCAAAAGCAGCATACCTGTTATCCAAAAAAACCTAAAATTCCTAATAATAGACCAAAATCCCCTACACGATTAGTTACAAAAGCTTTTTGACAAGCACCGGCACAAGAGACAATAACACTACGGATAGTGCCGAAGAAGAAGACAATCCCCTCCTGCCAGGCTTCGAGCGGGAGGATGGGCAAGCTAGCCCTAAGGAACAGGCGGCAGACGGAGAATCAGAGGATGACAATTACATGCCCCTCTCCAAAGATGAGGTGAGCCTCGGCGACGAAGAATTTATCGTGCTTGAGGATCCCGTCGAGCAGGAGTGCTTCAAGCACCGGCTTATAGCCACAGCAAAAAGCCTGAAATAAAAGCAACATCAGCTTCAAGCTGATCAAGATCTGCTAGCGGATAGATGGACCGAGGTGCTGGCAGCCAAGGAATACGAACTCGAGCGCCCAACCAAAAGTTACCCAAAGCACAAGTTGCTACCCCAACTCAAGGAGGAAGCATTAAGGCCTACACTACCAGCGTATGATGCAGCTGACGGCCAGCTCGTGGCTGAGACAAAGTCGCATATCAGCCCGAAGTCCAGCCTGCACCCCGTCACCAGTCAAACAAAAACACCAAGGCCTGGGGCAACACGCAGGACCTGCGAGACGTATTGGAAAACAAAGCAGGACACACAAGATCGATCTACGGATCACGGGGGCGCACCCCAACGCGTGACGATGACCTTCATGGCGGATATACTAAAAGCAAATCCGGCCGGGCTGAATACAGCAGACAAGACTCGTATGAACTGCATCGTGACATAGCCCAGCACAGAGGCGCTGCACACCCCCTATGCTTCACCGACGAAGTAATGGATCACGAATTCCTAGAAGGGTTTAAACATGTGAACATCGAATCATACGATGGTGCAACAGACCCCGCGGTATGGATTGAAGATTTCCTCCTCCACATCCACATGGCCCGCGGTGACGATCTACATGCCATCAAGTACCTCCCACTAATACTCAAAGGGCCGGCTCGACATTGGCTTAATAGCCTGCCGACAAACTCCATTGGCAGTTGGGAGAACTTGGAAGATGCATTCCTTGATAACTTCCAGGGCACTTATGTGCGACCACAGGATGCTGATGACTTGAGTCACATAACCCAACAGCCAGGAGAATCAGCCAGGAAATTCTAGACTCGGTTCCTAACTAAAAAGTACCAAATTGTTGACTGTCCAGATGCCGAGGCCTTAGCGGCATTTAAGCATAACATCCGCGACGAGTGGCTCACCCGACACCTCGGCCAAGAGAAGTCGAAGTCCATGGCAGCCCTCACGACACTCATGACCCGCTTTTGTGTGGGCCAGTACAGCTGGCTGGCTCGCAGCAACAACACATCAAGAAATCCTGGCAATTCAGATGCCAAAGATAGCAATGGCAAGGCACATCGCAACAGACACAAGCGCCGCAACAACGGTGACAAAACCGAAGACACAACAGTTAATGCCGGATTCAGTGGCTCTAAATCCGATCAGCGGAAAAAGGCGTTCAAGAGAAGCAATCCGGGCCCGTCCATCTTGGACCGCATACTCGATCGTTCGTGTCAAATTCACGGCACCCCCGATAAACCAGCCAACCACACCAACAGACAATGCTGGGTGTTCAAACAGGCCGGCAAGTTGAATGCCAAAAACAAGGAAAAGGGGCTACATAGAGACGACGAGGAGGAGCCCGGGCCACCGAACAAAGGAGGATAGAAGAAATTTCCTCCCCAAGTGAAAACGGTAAACATGATATACGCAACCCATATTCCCAAGCGGGAATGGAAGCGTGCACTGAGGGACGTCTGTGTGATGGAGCTAGTCGCCCCAATGTTCAACCCATGGTCTTCTTGTCCGAGCACCTTCAATCGCAGGGACCACCCCACCAGTACTCGTCATGGCGGTTCTGCCGCCTTGGTCCTTGACCCAATTATTGATGGATTTCACCTCACTTGAGTCCCTATGGATGGTGGCAGCAGCCTGAACCTACTCTATCAGGATACAATGCGTAAAATGGGTATAGACCCCTCGAGGATCAAACCCACGAAAACCACCTTTAAAGGTGTCATCCCAGGTGTAGAGGCTTGTTGCACGGGCTCCATCACACTGGAAGTGGTCTTCGGATCTCTGGACAACTTCCGAAGAGAGGAGTTAATCTTTGATATCGTCCCCATCCGCAGTGGCTACCACGCATTGCTCGGACGAACCGCATTTGCCAGATTCAATGCGGTACCGCATTATGCATACCTCAAGCTTAAAATTCCAGGACCTCAAGGGGTTATAACAGTTAATGGAAACACAGAATGCTCTCTCCGCATGGAGGAGCACACTGCGGCCCTCGCAGCAGAAGCACAAAGTAGCCTCATGACGCAAACCGCCAATTCGGTGAAAAAGACCCCGGACACCTTTAAGTGAGTCCGGAGTACCCTGCAAGAGGATCACCAGGCACGTTTATAGCTCGCCTAGCAATTCGGCCTCCGTCCTAGTCCCAGTCAAGCGGCGAAATTTGCGCCGCGCGTACATAATTACGCACTCAAGATACCATGGGCATAGGCGGAGGCACGGCCCACAATGCGGCTCAACCACTTCAGGACTCGTATACCTTTAATATTTTCGTCCTTTCAGGCCCCTCTTCTCTGAAGGCCCTCTCCGATCGTCTGATTATCGGACCCGTCACGGGAAGGAAACACCAAGGAAGCAAGAAGCTTTGACGTACAAGGGGATCCTCAGGTGGTCTCTGATAACGATCGATATACCTGTTTTGCATACCCACATGCAGCTTAACCTTGGATAGGACATGTAAAATAGTCCTATTTTTTACTTATTGCACTACTTGTATGCATACGCTTTGACGTATCATTTAAATAACAATGTACAGCATCAGCTCATTATTGCATTCCTTTATCTTTCTTCCCTGTCTGCTTATTTACGACAAATCGCACCCGTACATTCTGATACAACCAGTGCGTCAGGGGCTTCAGTGTACCCCATAACACGGCATGAAAAGTCCGAACACTTTCGACAGTGCGGCACCCCGAACTTATAGCATTATGTGCATCAGCTACGAATCATGTCTTGGGTCAATAGTTGGGTTTGCCCGGCTCCCATGTTTTGGTACCTTACGTTCTGCTATATCGGCTAAGGTAGCAGTGGGAGAACTACTGTGATTGTGTCCCGGTTCTTCCGGACGAGCACCTCCATAGAGAAAGCTGAAAACTGACTGTCATGATGCGGCGAGAGTTGGTCGTTGTTCGAGAGGTCTCAAATCCTTAAAGATTTTTTCCGATTCGGGCGAGAAGTCAGTCTTGTCTGATTTAGGCGTACATAGCGCCCCAAATTCGGCCTTGCGAATACTAGGGGCTTCGCCAAAAATTAAAATTGTAGACTTCTATGGCTAAGTGAGAGTGATAAAGCTTTATAGTCCAATTGCCTGGTTCATTGTGCTGAACACCTCCTTCGAAGGACCCAAAACTGGGATAAAGAGTGATCATGTTTATCCCAAACACCTCAGTACTAGTTACATGGGGGCAGAAGCCGACGACTGGACAACTCTCAAATTTTATAAACGGCCCCACAGAAGGTAATATTTTAAATTAACAAGCGTTACATAGCGCACATGAACTCGTTTCACATTACAGGATCACACGAGTACATTCATTCAAATATTACATCCTTAGAACATTCCTCTGCCACAAGGCGAGCACCCTTCAGGACACTGTCATAATACTTTTTGGGGTGGCGATGATCCTTGCCCTCCGGCGGCCCCTCCTTCACCAGCTTTTCGGCGTCCATCTTCGCCCAGTGCACTTTCGCCCGGGCAAAAGCCATGCGCCCACCCTCAATGCAGACGGACTGCTTTATGACTTCAAACCAGGGGCAGACGTTCACAAGCTGCCTTACCAGACCGAAATAGCTGCCAGGCAGGGGCTCGCCAGGCCACATCCGGACTATGAGGCCCTTCATGGCCACTTCGGCCGCCTTGTGAAGCTCGACCAGTTGCTTCAACTGGTCGCTCAAAGGGCATCGGATGTTCGGTCCCAGTATAATGAGACCAAAATAACTTCTTCGTCGAGCTCACTTCCTCGGCCCGGTAGAACATCGCGGCATTCGAAACACTGTTGGGTAGATCCGTGAACGCTCCTGGAGAGCTCTGAATTCGGGTAAGTAAAAGGAAAGTTTCCTTCACATCCTTGCTTTGCATAATGAATGCCTTACCCGCCGCTATCTTCCTGGCCGCCTCAATTTCTTGGAGGGCCTTTTGGGCTTCTGCCTTGGCATTTTGTGTGTTCTCGAGGGCCTTCGCAAGCTCGGACCTTTGCGTCTTAGAGTCACGCTCCAAGGACTCGTACTTCTTGACAAACTCCTGGAGCTCTTGCTGAACCTCGCCGACTCGGGCCTCTTGCTTCTCGTGCTTGGCACGCTCCTTGGCCGTTTTGCCTTCGGCCTCGGACAGTGCCTTCTTCGGGGCCGTCACTTCAGTCGTGGCCCCTAGCAAAATTCATGACGGTCCTGTGATCTAACAACCAGTTTCCTTTTTCTTTATCAATAAACAGACAAGGTATTACTTACCTTTGTTCTCTTCGAGCTGCCTCTTGGTAAGGCCGAGCTCTTCCTCGGACCACTCAAGGTCCCGCTTCAGTGCGGAGACCTCCGCCGTGTGAGCGGCAGCGGCCAGCACTGAAGCCTGCTTATTCACATAGACATATTATGATTAGACTCCTGTCATTATTATTTGATCCTCTGTTCGGCCTTTCTTTGTGAACACCAAATAGAGCATCAGGGGCTACTGTCTATGCTGTAACATTTTCTCATAATTTGATTACTTACCTCAAAGCCTGTTAGGAGGCTGGCACAGGCTTCAGTCAGTCCGCTTTTGGCAGATCGAACCTTCTCGACCACCACACTCATGATAGTGAGGTGCTCTTCGTCAATGGAAGCGCCACGAAGCGCTTCTAGCAAATTGTCCGATGCATCTGGATGGACATAGGCCATCAGCACAGACGGCTTGTCCCCCTTGGCAAGGGGTCGCCTGACAGAATCCAGAACCACTGGAGGTTCCTGCGTAATATTCGGCTGGTGGCTTGACTTGCTGCCCCGGCATTAGAATCCATGGGAGTCTTGCCCCTCGTGCGCCCAGCGTCCCGAATGTCGCCTTGGGGCGCCTCCGTAACTGTCTCCCCTTGGTTCCGTACTCTTTGAGACAACACCTCGACGTCGTCCATAGGATGGGGGGAGGAGGCGGTTGGGAGTGAATCGTTGTTCATCTCCGACAGGCCCAAAGACTCATCCGAAGAGGATACGTCGATATGGGCTTTGGATAGGCTGCATGATCATGTTCGGCATGATAAGAAGCAATAACATAAAACGTACCAGGAACTATTATGGTATCCGGATACTTACGACTTCGCCAGGGGCTTGTCCCTGGGTAACCTCTCCTCGTCGCTAAGAGCGGCCGCCATGGAACAGTCCGAAAGGAGAGTCCTTCCCTTCTTGGACCCTTCGGCCTCCCCTGACGGGGCGGCCTTCCTTTTCTTTTCTCCCCCGGCTGGGGGGGGACTTTCCTCTTCCTCCTCCTCGTTTCCGTGGGAGGAGGGCGCCTTGGTGTTATCGGACGATGAGTCCGATACGACCTTGCGTCGGAGACCTCTCCTGGTCCCCGTGGCCTTCTTCTTGGCCTTCTTCTCCGGTGCCTCATAGGGTGCCAGAACCAGCATCTCCGTTAAGAGAGCCCTTGTTGGATCCTCGGGCAGTGGGGCCGGACAATCGATCCGCTCTACTATCGCGACCCACTCGTGTTAAATGGTGTGGAGGTTTAGATCCCCCGCATGATTATACTGGGGAAAGAAACATCTTATGAGATATAAGGAGCTTACCGGATTGGGAGGGCGCTTTGCGCTGAGTCCGCGATCCTCGATAAGGGTAGGAGGTACCTCGGCGGACTTGAACAACACCTTCCAGATGTCCTGGTGTGTCATGTCGAAGAGCTCTCGCAGCGTTTGGTGCTTAGCCGGGTCAAACTCCCACATATTGAATGCCCGTCTTTGACACGGGAGGATCCGGCGGAAGAGCATGACCTGGACCATGTTGACAAGCTTGATTTTATTGCTTATCATGTTTTTAACACAGTTCTGGAGTCCGGTCAGCTCCACCGATGAACCCCAGGATTGGCCCTTCTCTTTCTAAGAGGTGAGCCGCATGGGGATGCTGGATCGAAATTCGGGGGCCGCCACCAAGTTGGTGTCACGCGGCTCAATGATGTAGAACCACCCCGATTGCCACCCCTTCACGGTCTCTACATAGAAGCCTTCGAGCCAGGTGACGTTGGGCATTTTGCCCACCATGGCGCCTCCGCACTCCGCTTGCTGGCCGACCACCACCTTCGGTTTAACGTTGAAGGTCTTCAGCCAGAGGCTGAAGTGGGGCTTGATGCGAAGGAAGGCCTCACACTCGATGATAAACGCCGAGATGTTGAGGATGAAATTGGGGGCCAGATCGTGGAAGTCCATCCCGTAGTAGAACATGAGCCCGCAGACAAATGGGTGGAGGGGAAATCCCAAACCGCGGACGAAATGGGTAAGGAATACAACCCTTTCGTGCGGTCCAGGGGTAGGGACGATCTGCCCCGTGTCTGGGAGCCGGTGCGCGATATCTGCGGCCAGGTATCCGGCTTCCCGGAGCTTCGTAATGTTCTCCTCCGTAACGGAGGAGACCATCCACTTGCCTCCCGCTCCGGACATGTTTGGAGTGGTTTTACGGAGAGGATGCGAACTTGGGCGCTGGAGCTTGAGTGCGTGAGAATGGATGGGCAGGGAAGAAGAGGCGTGGGTGAAAAGGAGGAGTCCTTGTCCCTTTATTAGGGCGGAAGAAACTGTCTGCCTCCCCACCCGCCTGGTAAACTCGCTTATTCCCCAAGCACCATGATTGATGGCGCGGTTGGGTTACTCACACCCGTATTGATGAGACTCCCGTGATAAGGGGACACGATCTCTGCTTCGACAAGACGTGCCAAGAAAACCGCCTAGCAATATGTGCAATAGCTGGTTGAGAAAAATGGTTCGAATAATGACCGGGCCATGGCGTGATGTCATGTTATGAAAAGTTGTCAGCAGATTAGATTTGCGGAAATATTATACTCTCTACGGTGGTATGTGGAAATTAGTTTTGCAGAGCCGGACACTATCCTTGCGTTCGAAATCTTCTATGGAGTATTCGGAGGAAGAACCCGCCTTGCAATGCCGAAGACAATCTGCGCGCCGGACTCATCATCATTGAACTCTGGTTCAGGGGCTACTAAGGGAGTCCTGGATTAGGGGGTCCTCAGACGGCTGGACTATATCCTTTGGCCGGACTATTGGATTATGAAGATACAAGATTGAAGACTTCGTCCCATGTCCGGGTGGGACTCTCCTTTGCGTGGAAGGCAAGCTTGGAAATTCGGATATGTAGATCTCCTCCCTTGTAACTGACTCTGTGTAACCCTAGCCCCCTCCGATGTCTATATAAACCGGAGGGTTTAGTCCGTAGGACAACAACAATCATAATCATAGGCTAGCTTCTAGGGTTTAGCCTCTACGATCTCGTGGTAGCTCCACTCTTGTAATACTCATATCATCAATATAAATCAAGCAGGGAGTAGGGTATTACCACCATTGAGAGGGCCCGAACCTGGGTAAACATTGTGTCCCCCGCCTCCTATTACCATCTTCCTTAGACGCACAGTTCGGGACCCCCTACCCGAGATCCGCCGGTTTTGACACCGACAGCAACCGCCGGTGTTTTCCAGTAGCACCGAGCCAATAGTTGCTGATGACTAGCTCCATAGGATTGGAAGGGAGTTGACCACCGCAGGTTGCATAGATGCTGAGAAGGTGTGTTTTGCCGCACATCAATTGTATTGACCGCAGCCTCATGGTGTGAGAATTACACAGCCACTTTCCCCATAGCCAATGTCACTTCGGAGCAGTTTCAGCAAGCATTCCGCACTGCACATGTCTCAACTGGATCTATGACCATGAAGAAGCGTGATTTCACAACTTATGCCAGGGAAACCGTACTGTGGGGCAGTACGTGGATGAGTTCAGTAAGTTAGCCCGCTATGCCCTAGATGATGTGGCCACAAATGCCGCGAAGCATGAGAAGTTTATGGAAGGGCTGAATGATGAGATGACTATGCAGTTAATGGTGGCAACATTTAACAACTACCAGGAGTTGGTAGACAAGGCTCTTATGATTGAAGGGAAGCAGCAACAGATTGAGAGCCGCAAAAGGAAGTATGGACAAGGGAAGTACAATTCAGGACCTTAGCAGAAGCCTCGTTTTACCCCGAACACGGGAGGATATACCCATAACCATGGAGGCCACACGCACAATGGAGGAAGTTCGGATAACCACAGTAACTCCAAGAATGGAAATGGGAATGGAGCAGGTAGCAATCAGAACCGCTCTAACCCAGCCACACCCGCCAAGAAGGACCAAAGTCACATTACTTGTTTCAAGTGTGGGAAGACTAGACACTATGCCAATGAGTGTCCTGAAGCAAAGAATGGAAATGGCAATGGAAGCTCTGGGAAGAAGCCCAACCCTTTCAACAGGGGACAAGTGAACCACATGAATGTGGAGGAGGTTGAAGAGCAGCCAGATGCAGTTATAGGTAAGTTTTTGGTTAAGTAATCTACTGCAATTGTTCCTTTTGATACTGGTGCATCGCATTCATACATATAAAGGGGATTTGTGGATAAACATAAGTTGCCCACCAAAGTTCTTAGGACACCTATGTTAGTAAGTGTTGGGGAATGTAGTAATTTCAAAATTTTCCCTACGCACATGCAAGATCATGGTGATGCATAGCAACGACAGGGAAGAGTATCGTCCGCTGTCAGGACCCCGACTCGATGTCACATCGATCTAGCCTGTAGCACCTCATATCACTTTGCGGCCTCACGCACGGTATCCCCACGGGTGTCGCCTTACCTTTGCCCGGGACCGTTTGCGCCTTTTGGCTCACGTATATGATAGTGTCGCTAGCATCCATATGATAAGGAGCCCGGGCTGACATGACTAGTCGTAAACCCAAAGTGGCACAGACTTACAGGGACAGGCATCCATGACCCAGCATCGAACGTGTCGGTCATCAGCGAGTGAATCCAGGCTGTAGCACTGGGCTAGCAGGACTCCGGTGAACCGGGCTGTAGCGGGCTAACAGGACTCCGGTATTCATCGCGTGACATTTCCCCGAAGGGACAGACACAGGAACGAAGAAGGACACATGCCGGCCAGCCTAAGTGTTCCGGAGCAGTAGCAAGCTACCGGCTCAGTGGAAACACTAGGAGACATTTCCCGGTAAGAGAGGCTACTAAAGATAAACAACTAGATGGTCAGATCCCACACATACCAAGCATTTCAATAACATACACACAATATGCTCGATATGTGCAAATACAACATGGCATCACAACATGACTCTACAAATCAAGTATTTATTCATTAGGCTCCGAGGAGCGAGATATTACAAACATAGGTCTCATGACCCAACATTCAGAGTATACAAGTCAAAGCACAAGCGGAAACTATCATGTCTGAGTACAGACCACTATAAACGAAAAAGGCTGAGAAGCCTGACTATCTGCCAGATACTGCCGAGGGCACAAGATCGTAGCTGAGGTAACAAGCTAAACGTCGAAGTCCACGCGAAACTACTAGCGAGACCGAAGTCTCTCTGCAAAAACATAAAATAGGCAAACGTGAGTACAAATGTACCCAGCAAGACTTACATCAGATCTAACTACATATGCATCATTATCAACAAAGGGGTGGTGGGGTTTAACTACAGCAAGCCAGCTTTGACTCGGTGGCTATCCTGAACTACGACTGCAAGTAACTCTTTTGAGGTGGCGCACACGAGTCCACATATTCACCATATCAATACATCACTATGGATCCGCCCCCCGTCTCCCTACGAGAACGCCATCCATAGCACTCACGCTTATCTTGCGTATTTTAGAGTATCCACTTTCACTTGTCTATGAACTGATATAAGCAACCCAGAAGTCCTTTTCCGCGGACACGGCTATTCGAATAGATGATGTTAACCCTGCAGGGGTGTACTTCTTCACACACGCTCTCACCACTTACCGCCGTTTACACGACATGTACTCGGCAACCTTCAAGCGGAAGCCCAACGTGGGTGTCGGCCACGGCCTGCCTAAACACTCGAGTCTCTAGTCCAGGTTTATCGCCTATTCGGGTTCCATCCATGAGGAGATCCGGCCGGAGTTTCGCTCACAGCCCCAAACGATGTGAACAGGGTTCCCGAGACACCAATCGGGCGCCCGGTACACCGTGCCACGTGCCTACCGCATCACAGCCCACCCCTACGGTCAGCGCTGCCCACGGCCTCCAGCATACTACAAACACCAGAAACTACTTGCAACTCCTGGACAGAGGACAAGGGTGATTAAGAAGCCGAGAGGGTCCATTGGTTTCGGGCCCAATGCGTGGTAGTAGCTGAATCATGGATCACAAACACAGAACTCAGTTCCTGAGGATGGCTGCAATGAGACAACCCACCATGTACTCCTACATGGCCTCTCACCGCTACCTTTACCAAATCGTGTTCACACGCTTAGCTCACACACCGTAGGACATGTTCACACACCTCTGATTCATCCCCGATGAATCAGACCTGACTCAACTCTAAGCAGTAGCAGGCATGACAAACAAACATGAATGAGTAGGCACAACAGGGCTCAAACAACTCCTACTCATGCTAGTGGGTTTCATCTATTTACTGTGGAATGACAGGTCATGCAAAGGATAAAGGGGTTCAGCTACCGCAGCAAGTAACAGATGAATCGATGTTGTCCTAATGCAGTAAAAGAGAGCAGGAGCGAGAGAGTGGGATTTTATCGGAATGAACAAGGGGGTTTTGCTTGCCTGGCACTTCTGAAGATAACATTGAGTCTTCATCAGTGTCAACGATCACATCATCGGTACACGTCTATCGAGAGGGGACAATTACCGGCAAATACAGAAAAACACGATCAGTGCAATGCACAATATGATGCATGATCATGACATGGCAAAATGAACGTGTTTTGGGCTAATGCAACTAAAACCAGATTAAATGAAGTTGGTTTGAATCCAAGATTCAAATTCAAACTCCATATGTGATTATTCAAATGCCATGTAATTGATTTGTGCTAAACAGCAGCTATAAGTTGTTCTAACATGCATGAAAATGGTACAGATGGATTCCTTGAATTTTTCTGATAATTTTTCATATATAATTTATTTAATTTGGAGTTACGGTTAATTTTCTATGATTTTTAGAAGTTTTAGGCATTTTCTGAAATTAATAAATCATTTAAGAATTATTTAAATTCCAGAAACATTTACTACGTCAGCAGTGCGTCACCGTGACGTCAGCAGGTCAACAGACGCTGCTGCTGGTCAAACCTGACGTGTGGGGGCCGCACGTCAGTGACACAGGGCTGTTTCACTCACTGACAGGTGGGACCGGTCAACGTTGACTTGACTAAGTCAAAATATGACACATGGGGTCCACAGATTAGCACTAATCTAAACAGAAAAATTAAACTAACCTAATTAGGCTCGGGGCCCACATGGCAGTGGCTCATAGGGTGATTAGCCCCTAACTAAGTGGCCACATCGGCCCGCCGGAGTTTGGCCGGCGGTGACCACAGAGCACGGCGGGGCACGCCGGACTTGCGCTAGGGGCATCGGATTCGCGCGCTGAGGGCACCGGGGCGTAGCCCGGGCTCTCCCGCATTTGATGGGGTAGGTGGGAGGCTGCGGGGACGCCGGGGCTCGTCGGAACGGAGCTCGCGGCAGCGCCGGAGTTCGGTGAGTGCGGGGTTGGCGCTGTGGTGCACGGGAGGGCGAGTTAGGATATGCGTTAGGCTCCTGGTGGCTTCCTGAGTGCGGTGACACGCTCCGAGACGAGCTCAAGCGGCTGTAGTGACGGCGGTGACGAGGTCAGCGGCGGCCGGAGTTCGGCCGCGGCGGAGCTATGGCCTAGAGCTTGCAAACGCGAGGGGAGAGAGAGGGGTTCTGCACGGAGGCTCACCGCGGAGCTGTAGGGAGGGTTAGTGGGCTCGGGGGCGGCCGGAGTGCAGCGAATCGACGGCGACGATCTCCGGTGGCCGAGGAGGGGAACGGCGACGTGGGCGGCGATGCAGGGTTTCCGGAGGGCCGTGGATCGGTGGGGAGGAAGAGAGGGTCGAGGCGGAGCTCGCAAGCACAGCGAGGGGTCGAGGGGGAGACGGTGGCCGCGACGTTACGGTGGCGCGGCTGCGGCTGCGCTCGGCGAGTGAGAGAGAGAGGAAGCAGAGGAGAGATACAAGGGAGAGGGAGAGAGCGAGGGGGTCCAGGGGGGTCGGGGCGGCGCCGAGGAGATGACGCGCAGCGTCGCGGTGGCCAGGCGATGCAGACGAGCAGGGTGGTGGCGTGGCGAGCTCGGGCGCGCGCGCCGTGTCCCTCCTCTGCCTACTGGCGCGAGGAGGAAGGCGACAGGGAAGGGAGGCGGCGGTGGGCTGGGCCAGCGGGAGGAGCTGGCCAGCTGGGCCGGCTACAGGTAAGTGGCCCAGGTAGGCTTCTATTCTTTTTATTTTTTTCTCTCTGTTTTCTATTTTGTTCTGTTTTGTTTTGGTTTAGTAAAAATACTAAACCATTTTATAAAATCCTGAAAATAATTATGTGGCTAGAACTAAAATATACCAAACCACATAAAATGTTCCAGAATTATTGGACATATATTAATTATATATAAAATATAAATCCAATGCAATTAGTTATTGAATTAATTCAAATGGCCAAAACAAATATTTCTGTGACTCCAAAAATATTGGTTTGAATTTTACCTCTTACCAATATTTCTATAGAATAATAGGAACATTTTCTTGGATTCATTTGAGAAGAATTAAATGTTGGTTGTTTTTAGAGGTTTTCTGAGGCTTTTGAAAATTCCTCAATTCAAATTTCATTTGAATTTAAACATGATGCAGTAACCAAGCTAGTCCAAGGCCAGGGTAAAGCTAGGGATGTGACATTCAGACACCTTGATCCATTCTTAATTCTTCGTCGAGTGAGTTTCTTTACTTGTAAGGCTCCGAGTGACGGTGCGGAGGAGATCTTTGGTCTGACAAGTTGTTTGTTGCCCGCAGATTTCGTGGGATCCGAATTTTGGGAAGCGCGCGGGACGGGGGAGGCTGCAGTAATTGGATGGGATAGTGCGGATCCACCTCGATCCCCGCGCCACCTTTTTCGCCACGTATCGCCCGCGCGATCGTTACGGGATTTGACAGAGCCACTTGGGCCTACCCGTCGGCCACTCGGAAGCGGCCTCATATAAGGCGTTGGACCGGAGTCTCCCGAACAGTGCGTTCCCATTTCCTCTTCTCCTCCTCACGCCCCTCCACTGCACTCGTTCTCGCCCCAGCATCACCGCTCCGTACGCGTCTCGCCGGCGAAAATGGGGAAGGAGAAGACGGCGACTCTGGAGTAGGCAAAGAAGGCGATGGCGAGGTCGAAGGGGAAGGCGACCAGCCGGGGCGGATCTTCCTCGCGGACCGGCCTGCCGAAGGGCTGGATCCAGGGTGACTGGATCCACTCGAGGATCACCCAAGAAGACCTCGACGACCTGGCCGAAGGGAGGCTGATCCCCTATGGCTCGGCGCGGCTTCCGGGGAAGGAATCTGAGCCGCAACCTCGGGAGGGTGAGCGTGTTCTTCTTGCCACCCACGTCGACCGTGGATTTTCCTTGCCTCCTCACCCTTTCTTTCGAGGGTTTATGAACTTCTTTGGGGGCACAACTCCACCATTTTACCCCTAACTCAATCGTTTATCTCGCCGCTTTCATTTCTTTGTGTGAGAATTTCCTAGGTTGCCAGCCTCATTGGGGTCTTTTCAAGCATATTTTCACTTGTCGCTCCCAGACAGTGAAAAAGGCTAATCTGAGTGACGAGAGGACCCAAGTGATCCAGATGTGTGGAGGTCTTGGCATCCAGACGAGAGGGAAAAGCTCCTTTTCGGCCATGATTCTTCCTGACTCAGTTCGCGGATGGCAGTCGACCTGGTTTTACTGTAAAGACCAGTCGATGCCAGGGCAATCGACTGGCCTCCCTCCCTTTACCATGGACTGAGTGGAGAAACCCTCCCCTTTGAAGGTGCTCCTGGAGGAGAAGGCGCACGTGAAGGTGTTGGTCAATCGAGTGGTCCAGCTTATTCGTGACGGGGTCATTGGTATGGATCTCTTGGAGGTCTTCCTTCAGCAGCGCATCCAGCCTCTTCAAGCTCGAGACCATCCGATGTGGATGTATTCGGGTCTTGAAGACTCCACTCGGATCCATCCGGAGGAGGTCGACGACGACACACTGGAGAAGTGGCTGTCGGGCATTACCGGGAACAAGGACAATCCCAGGGGAGCCAGGAGAGTTCCCCCATTCGACCAGTCTCATGCACCAGAGCAGGTCTGATTCTGAGTTTTTGCTTGTAATCTGAATTCACTCTGCAGCTGCCTATATTGCCTCGACTGACTTTGTTCTCCTTGCTTTCTTTGAGGCCATTATTGTAATGTATTCAATGCCCAACGGGGAGCAAGAGCAAGCTCTATAAGGCGAGGCGAGTGGCGGCGACAGTGGCGAGTGGACTTCCGATGGTGAAGGGGATGGAGGAAGCGATGACTCAAGTGATGGAGAAGAAGTCGAGTCGCCCCCTCGCAGGGAGAGGTGATCCAAGCTTGACCAAGAACGGCCGAGTGCCCGCGACAAGGCAACTACTCAGGCTGGTCAGTCTTCGAAGCGTCCTCGGATCTCTTCACCAACCCCGACTGAGAAGGCGCCAAAGCACCCCAAAGTTGCAGAGCCGAGGACTCGGAAGGCGTTGCCGAAGATCAAGATTGATACACTACTAGAAAAACCCCTACTAATGGCGCACCTAGTATGGGCATTAATGGCGCATCTGTGGTGCGCCACTAACAGCACGCCATTAGTAATTTTTACTAATGGTGCACCAGTGGTGCGCCATTAGTATCTGGTATACTAATGGCGCACCACTGGTGCGCCATTAGTATAGGCCACGGTGCGCCATTAGTATGCCTCCCAGGGGCCATGTATACCCAGGTGCTTTGGATACTAATGGCGCACCACAACTGGATGCGCCATTAGTAACCGCGGCATACTAATGGCGCACTGTCCTGTGATGCACCATTAGTGATGCGCCATTTTGAATCTAGATCTGGATCGTGATTTTTCGCCCATTTTTTGCTCGTTTTTTTGCTTGTTTTTTGGCACGACATTATTTCAAATTTTGTTCCTGTTTTTGGATCTTGTTGCCATGGTCTTTTGCCGGAGAGGAGTTCGCCGGAGAGGAGGAGGAGGAGGTCGCTGGAGAGGAGGAAGGAGAAACCATGAGGGGATGGGAG